>NW_022987973.1:2560466-2655466 GCF_902827165.1 Trematomus bernacchii
TGATATTTTATTTGTGCTTTTAGATGAAGACCGCACACAGTTAATAAATACAACTATTCTTCTGGCTAAAATACACATTTTTAAAAGTCAATCAAGGAGTAATCTTAATTTAAGGTGTTTGAAGAGAATCAAAAGGCTCATCACACCATGAAATGGGAAATAATGAGCTCTAACGAAGAGTGCGATTAGAGGAACAATAAATATGCCATGTTGTGTTTTTGGTGGTTTTTGGTTGTCAACCTATTTTTGTTTGTGAAATGTTGAAGTGATCCTAGTGACTGTATCTATATTTCTTCTGTTTTTGTCTGAGATGGGAATGCAATCTCCTATATGTTATCGTTATGTCCATGTTTGTGTCTTTAGCCTGTACAAAATAAGAAAAAAAGAAAAAAAGAAAAAATAATAATAATTTGGCGGCCCAATTGCAATGCCTTCGCGGACCACTAGGGGGCCACGGCCCACAGGTTGGGAACCGCTGTGCTAACAGCTAACCTCTAGATAAAGGCTTTAATTAACTAATTTACCATAGAAATTAGAGTGGTGTCAAGAAGCACATTTCCAAACATGTTGAACTATTCTTTTAAACAGTTAGTACACTCATTAAAATAATGTTTTTTACCAGCATAATACATCACCTTTCCATTCTCTGGTAATCCTTTTGTCTAGTAACAAGATCATTAAGATCAATAACACCTAATGCAACATATTACTCAACACATTTCATCCTCAGAGAGAGAGGTTTGAGGTAACTCCCCAGTGGGAATCAAGGTGTTCTCATTCTCGAGGGATCTCACCATGATATCTTGTGTTTTTCTTTACCTCAGCCTAAAAAGGTCAGGGCCTGACTCGATGCTTTACACGCCCACAGCAACACATTCTGAAGCGTTTCGCAACACCAGCTAGCCCACAAGCTAATGAATCCAACCTGCCTTACAACCACCCGTCAAGCACTTCATAAGCGCCGGTCAGTAGCTGTGGTAAAGGGTCAGTGCTTCTCAAACGGCTGGGTTGCCGAAGCGTGAACAGACCGCGGTGGAAGCAATCCTAAGCCAACGCGGGGGTGTCTGCCATGAGAGGGCTTGTTCACACACTATACACACTCCTAGAGGTTCATAACAGATAGCGTTTGTGGTGTGAATTTATTGAGATTAGCTTTGAAGACGTTCAACATTATTTGATTCCCCTTTACATGCATTTTGTGCCTTTTCTTGTCCTTTTCAATGAATGTTGACTTATAACATTTAGGCACAAACTGGTGCCACTTAAAGTGCAAATAATTTGTTCTAGACTTCACTGTTAATTAGAAATTGAACTGACTTTGCGGTAAACAATGTGCAACTCAGGGTCAATTTTACATTGAACCTTGCCTGGGCAAAACAATTTAATAGATTAGCGCTCTCATTTCTACAGGCTTAGTGGATTCAGCCTTCAATGATCAGTCACAGATCATCCATATCCATCTGGATCACTTTATCTTGGCTCATACTCGGTTTGCCTGAGGGGAATCAATTAAACACTTAGAATGAATTGATGTGGTCTTAAATGTGTAAAGTTCAAGTCCATGCTTAATTAAATATGGGCAGTTTGCTATATTGTATCTCCTTATGATACATTACACACAAATACCATGAAAGAGAAATACAAAATGTGAGCTGAAAATATCAAACAACAAAGTGTACAAGACACCGAATAGATTACAGCAAGCCAAAATGGTCATGAATGTTTCACCTGTTCTTGTATTAAGTGCTTTCGCATAAAAAAACAGTGAACTAATGAATCAAGGTTCCCAGGTGTGTTTGGTTAAAGATCTATTGAGGCTGTAGCAGGAAACCTCAGTAAATGCACCATGCTGAGAATGGATTAGCCTGCTGAACAAAATAGTGGATTGTTGCAGGTGGTGCTTTTCTGTGTCCTGCTTTTGTAGCCTTATCAATAGTTTGTTAGGCTCTTTTGAGAGCTCTGTTGGGCAATTCAGTTTTTGTTTTGAAAGGAAATGTGTATTCCCAGAGTTACAACTGATTGTTTAAATGTATTGTTGTGGGAGAGATCACATTTGTAAGGGTGTGATATTGCTTTATTTAGCAACATAAGCATCCTAATGTACATTTGTACACTTTATGGGTGTTTTTCAAGTTTGTTAGTTGTTCTATTTCATCTTTTCAGCTGTCATATGAATACTCATCTTACAATTTTCAATATGATTATTTTTCCTTCTATCTTGACTATCATAGATTGTGCCACAAAGGTATATACGTATACAGTACATACATATTTAGTTATTGTATTAATCTGAAACTGTTGCACAGTATAGCCAAAACATCTCGGAGGACTGCTTTATTCTGCTCTGAGTAGTAAATCCAGGAATGAAACGACGCACGCATGCACGCTGACAAGGCATTATACTGCCCGGGGAACCTGGCCTTCTACGTGAAACCATTATGCAGGATTCCTGCCTCCTGCTGAATGCAGGTGGGATACAGGACCTACTTATTACAGCCCAGATGTGCCTGTAATCCATCACTGTCTCCCCTGCCCCCATCGCACTCTGGAGGATGTCTGGAGCAAGCCCCCCAGTATGTGTATGTGCGCCCTGTTAATGTGTGAGCATGCATACCTGTACCTTCCTCTGCCTATCTTTTTGTATAGGCCTGAACAATAATTGTCAGTCATGTATGCACATGTTTATGTATGTGTATTTGTGTATGTGTTGTTTCATTATTCTTCAGTCTATCTCTGTTCCTCACCTTATCTTTGTCAGCAAGCCAGTGGTTTATATAATATCTATTACATTCATCAACAGTCTCTCTAAAGTATTATACATATTAAAGATGAACTGAAGATGTTCTGAACTGAACTGAACTGAAGATGTTCAGTTCAACTTTATTTGACAGGATTTATAAAACTACATGTAGGTAAAGTCCTGTGTGTGAGTTGTAGTTGCCTCAGAGAGTGCTGCTGTGGTACAGATGGTGTGTTGGTGGTTGCTCACTCATTATTCCTGCTGCTCATTATATAGTCATTATTTGTGTCACTCTTCTTTCCCTACAAAAAAAAATAATGATTTGTTATGGTTCATGTGCTTTACTTCTTGCTGCCAAATCTAGTGATTTCTCTGTGCTGCCATGACTGCCTACCAAACATAGCCATGTATAAACCCTCGTACACCCACAGAGATACATTTAGTACATTAATTGTACATGAGAGGACCTTACTTCCTCTTCTCTTATCGATTCAGTTTCTAAAAGCTATAATCCTGTCTTGATATGCTCATCCAGCCCAAGTGTTGCTAAAGCACAAAAGACAATTAGAGCATGGAGTTAAGACTTCTTAACATCCTTTGCGGTCCTTTCACTAAAGCCCTCTGGAGTTGATAGGGAGTAGGGCAGTATACGTGATAGTTGTTTGAGTGTGTGTGTGTCAGCTGCCACCACAAGACCCCCTCACTCTGACACACTGCCAACACAGGCTGATTTACGAGATCATTTACAGCAATCTTTTTGCCCCTTGACGGTGCCTTGACTTGCATTTTATGTCACACAGATTGGTGTCATAAGACGTCAAAACAGACTGGTGTTGACAGAGCTGGAGGTGCTCTGACATTTGGTAAACCACATGAATATTGAGCAGCTTGACAGACTATTGAGCTCGCTGAGGCCAAAGTATTTTCTCCAAACACAAAGCAATTAAGCCCTCACTAGATTCCTCTCTTAACGCAAAGCTTTTCTTTTCTTTGTTGGTTTACATTGTCCTTTACCCTACTAAGCAAGGCTCTACGTTCTCTAGTCCAAATCAATAGTCAGATGTACCAATAGATTGCCTACTGCTGCTGCCCACACTAATGAACAAGTAGTTGAGCTGAGGAGAAGCAGGGATCAATTCCATCATGTTCCTTGTAAACCTTTTAGTTTGCTGATATCACAATGTTATCCTAGGGAGGGCATGTGTTCCCCATCTGATTAAGCCTCTGTGTAAAGGCGTAGCTGTGCACCGTCAATACAGAATGATTTTTCGCAGTACTATAACACCACATGTACCCATGCTCTTATACTCCCACCTCTCTGACCCTAGCTGTCTCAAGTGTTGCAATAATTGCCCAATCAATACACCCTATGTCAATTGCATCATGCCAAGAAAGCAGGAAGCAAGAACAGGCAACAGACACAGTCTGCTCCCCCCTAGGGCTAATCTGTCACTGAATCAATACAAACGATGACACCAGATGACAACTGACCGGCTGATATCATCTTTCATCTAGCCACCAAAGGAGCCTCGCTCTGTGATATGTGGCGGCTATAGTGGACTACTGTTAGTGATTCTGCCACCATTCTTCAATGTGTCCAGCTAAGCGGAGGGAGAGCAGAGTGTGAGCTCTCTGAGGGATCTCTTGTTCATTCTGAAAGCGCTGTGTGCAGCACATTGCATCTCCGGTGTGAGGGGTTAAGCCCAACACTGCTGATGCTGGACAAATCCCAGCATCTCCAAAAAGATACTTTCTCACAAATGATAAGAGGATGATTCTTAAATCTAAACAAGCCTTCTGTGCTACATGAAGGAATAATTTCATGTATAGTGTGAAGACTGAATTTCACTTACAATTTAGAACTCAAACAATTATATATGTTTATTTACATAAAGTTAAAAAAACCTAAACTCATCACATGATCTGCTGCTTGTGTTTTGTGCATCACTTCCACATCTGTCTCTTAACAATTAGTATGGCAGGATGTAGCCATGGCCAGTAAAAAGGGGATGTTTTCAACATGACCTCACCCATTGGTTTGGAGTCTATGACATTGAAGCAAAGCCTAGCAATTTAGACCTTAAACTCGTTAACTAAAACACATGAGAAGTTGGTTTATTTTCTTATAGAGACAATGCACAATCTGACTTTTAAGTCAATCAATTTTAAAACTCATTGCCTAGCCTTGTGCAAGCAGTGCCAATGGTACAGTATATGTAAATGAGCAACAGAAGGAATATGACGTTTTGTTGGCGGTAAAGGCGGGGCAATGTTCTTTTGTGTTGATCGATGTTCAATAATTGGAATGGATGATGTGGGAGCTTGGTGGTTTGCTTCTTGCAGATCACATTTGGAAAGATCAACTTGTCAATTATCATCCCTAACAAAGATTTCACCTGACACCAGTCCAACACAGCATGTGGTTAATTTGCTGAAGATCAGAAAGGAGGCAAAAGCCCAGAAACAAAATGGAACTAAGGATGGCTGGTGGGCCTGGCAGAACATTTGCAGGAAACACACCAAGTGTAATTCTGCTGATGTCTGTGTTTTATATACTACAGCTTGTCTGTAAGATAAGGCTTTGCAAGGGAAGACCAAGCCTCTCAGTACATTACACCATTGTAGATCACAATGTGTAGAAGGAATCCCTGGCCCACCTTAATCTTCACAATCGTGCACACTCAGCACATGTTGAATCAGGGATATCACTGAAAAGGAGCAAATGTGGAGAGGAACAGAAGAAGAGAAAGAGTGAGACCTTACCTTTTATCGTTCTCAAATGAACTTCTCAACCACTGATGCCTCATTTAGCTAAAAGGATACTTGAATGCATACACTGTGAATAAAACTCCAGCTCTAAATTGTTGCATTAAGTCTGTATGACGAGGGGGATTTGAATTAGTCAGTGACTGCTTTGCCTTAGAGTCGGAAGAGAAGAAAGAAAGGAAAGA
The DNA here is from genome assembly GCF_902827165.1 of Trematomus bernacchii. Lineage (NCBI taxonomy): Eukaryota > Metazoa > Chordata > Actinopteri > Perciformes > Nototheniidae > Trematomus > Trematomus bernacchii. The sequence continues at coordinate 2,566,158 of NW_022987973.1, forward strand.
AAAAGGGGAAATCAAGAAGAAAAACAAGGAGCAAGGTTGAATGGGCTCGATTTTTTTTGGAATGGATGATGGGCACATAGAAACATTCAATTTGTCATACACTTGTTGGTTGACTGACTGGCTGCGTGATGGATTGATTGACTGACTTGCTGGTTGGTTGGATGTCTGGTTTGCTCTCAGCATTTCAATGAGTTATTTCTTCTCATGTTTGACTGATATTCCCACGGTAAAGCTCCAAACATTACAAGAGTGTCTTGAAAAGCACAGCTTCATCTCTGCTCATTACAGAGTAATACAAATGTTGAATGAAGAGATAAACTGTGTGTATTCATCATGTCATTGTGTAACACATTCATTAGTCATCTTGATGCTTATTGTCTACAGAGGCATTTGGGAGATTTATTTTATCCAAGTTGCTTCATACATACATCACTAGTGTCTTGATCTTCACTTTAATTTGGATGACACATAGAAAATGTCACTATCTATCTTCATCTTTCTAATTTTCAGGGCAGACTGTTTAAATAATTAAAAATGCTGCTGCTGTCAAACTGTCGTCATCTTGACAAGAGAAGATCTCGAATGTTTCCAAGCTAAAATAACGATAATCTTAAAAATAACATGAGAGTAAATGCACACTAAATATAGATACATATATGTTCTGTACATATATAATAAAAACGATTAAATACATTAACTAATGCATGAGTTAAAGTATAAGGATAATGGCATTAATTATATGCATATATAGATATTAAAATGTAATGAATAGACCTATAGACTGTGTTTACTCAAATATATCATTAACATCAACTGTTTAGCCGTCTATCTGGGCCGTGTCTTAATCTTTTCTAAAGAGATATTTAATTGTCATTCCAGTTGGTCAGTCTTTGGCACCGGCAGTATACAGTGTTGGCTAATAGGTCTTTGAGCTGCAGACTTAATTAAAAAATGACATAAATGGCACTGGACTGACAATAATGTCCCATTTGATGAATATGTGCTAGAAAACATTATTCTCCTGTCTCTTTGCACCCGTTCTTATTGTTCAGTTTGCTCCCTTGTGTTATGATTAGTGTGAGCTGACTGGGAAAAAACCCCATTAAATAATCCTGTTTTTCAACCATGTGGTTACAACCCTAAAACACTGCAGGAATCTGTAAGAACGTAAAAAAAGTGGTACATTTAGAAAACAAAAATCGATAGGGAGAAGAACAAATATTTCAATTTGCTGTATTTTTTACCACTGCATACTTGTTTATATACTGTACATGTGTATTGTTAAATGACTAAAAAGATAAAAACATTTCGAAAAATACCCACTTAGACTGCTGAAGCCTCTTAGCTTATACTAAAATATTTCTACCTCTACTTCTGTTGACAATTTGTTTATGGCTATAGCACAACTACATGACCAGAAATAACTTCTCTAACAGAAAATAAAAACTCCACGTTCCCATTTTTCTCTGAATGGTCAGGTTTCCAGCAGTGTCTACACACATTCAGCACTAACTCCAATTACCAACAAAAAATATGTACCAAATGTTCAAGGCAAACATCAAAGACATGAAGGCAAACAAAAAAGTAATGCACAAATAATAATAAAAACAAGTTCAACTGGAAGGATATAATAACACCACCAAACAGGTGCAACTCGCTGTCAAAGGGAGTTCTAATAAACTTGTTCAACTTCCCATCATTAATGCTCGGTGCCATCTTCTCCCCTCAACTTCCTATTGAAGTTGACTTGAAAGCAAAAGGATATCAGGGGGAAATTGTGGCATAATTACTAAGTGATATAATAGAAACTGCCATTATTAAAAGGTTGTCTTTTGTTCTCTGTTTTTCTTCTTGAATCCAAGTCCTCCTGCTGCTAAGAACTGTTTTGCTAAGCCACCCATAGGCCTTTTGACACTAAGACTGATGGCACTGGTCTCTATTCAGACCTCTTTTAATTCAGTTGGAGAATGTGATACTCTTCTCTATAGGAACATTTATGCAGTCCAGCACAAACACATACAGTAAAGAAGTAGGGGGATATTTGTTCATACATATATAAGTGCCACAAGGAGTGAATCAGGCTCTGAGGTGGAGAGTGATCGTCTACTGATCTGAAGGTCCGTGGTTTGATTCTGTGCAGCTAACATGGCGCTGTATCCTTAGGCTAGATACTTGCCTAAAACCCAAGTTGTTCCCAATTGCACGGCCAACGGTACGTGTATGTTTGTCTCCCTGAGCAGATTCCACCCTGTATGTCAGCCTCTGTCTCCTTATAAATGTGTGTGAATGCTGACTTGTATATGAAAACAAACTTTGATCAGTTGTAAAGACTTAAAAAGTGATTTATAAATGCAGTCCATCTATGAAACATATACTTTCCGAACCACACACACACACACACACACACATGAATGCATGCAGGTTTTCATCATCGCATTTCTGGTTAAACGGAACTAGCCTCGATGGTCTCATTCCCACTTGGCCAGGTTCGGTTTGATAAATTACTTTTTGATGCAATTTGTGTGGCATGTGGTTGTGTGAGTGTTGGTCTGGCTTGTTATTGGGTCCAGGGTTCCCAGTAACCATGTGGTTCTCAGGAAAGAGCACTGGCTGTTTGATCCCATTGATCTTCTGGCTCAGAGATGTGAAGCCAGCAATACATCGGATGTGTTGTCGGGAAACACACACACACATACACATGCACTACCTTGCCAGATTCATCTATTTGCTCATGTACTAAGCTGATTTTGATAAGTTGGCAGCACAATACAATGCCCTGAACTGCTGTAACGTTGTAAGTCAGATTTATTTTTTTAATGCAAAAGAAAAAAGAAAAAACTGAACTACTGAACGTCTGTGAATATAATGGTAAACGGAGATCTACCAAAGTAATATCCTTCAGAAACCCTGTCAGGAATTTATTAGAAGCTCATTATTAATAATTAAGGTCAACGAGCTCCTTGCCAGCAGGCTAATCCACAAATCTTGCTGTTGCTGATAGAGGCACAGATTCAAAGCTATGATGGTTTATCTTAGAGTTAAAGTAACTTGCTGTCCAATTATGGGTCCATTCTGTCCTCATAACAAGGCCAAAAGCTCCATATCTAATCTCTATTCTAAGTTTTAACAAGCAAAACTTTAAAAACACAATTGAGGAGCCCTTAACTAAAGCTGTTGCCTACATTTAGCTGACCAAGTCCAGTTTCGTGTATTGTCACGTTTTCTCACATTGCAAGATCATTATGTGCACACCCACACACACAGACCAACCACAACACACGCAGAAAGGGCTCTCAGGGAAAGCAAACATAACTCGCTGAAGCCACACACTCTTGTTAAACAAACACACACATGGCTAGCAGTTGATACATCCACTCGTTCCGCTGTAGGTCTCTGTAAACACTCCAGGAGACTTAATCAAACTCAAACAGTGTTAAGCCCTTTGTCACCCTTTCATCCTCAGACAAGGAAGATGACAGACAATAAATTCCAATTTAGTGATGGCCGTGACTGCAAATACTCAGAAAAGTCTTAACTATTCTGTTGCACTGTTAGTTTGAGGGCCGCTTTTAAGTATTAATCAATCATTAACGATATCATATCATATCAGTTTCACATTTTGAGTTTATCTTCAAGAGCACTGGCAATGAATGTAGAACAAAATACCATAACACATGAGGATGAATAGCAGCAAAATGAAAAGGGAGACCAATGCTGATAACACAGTAAATATCACACTTGAGGTGACGTAAAGGGAAAGAGAAAAAAAACCTTTAGAAGTACAGACCGAGAGATAGAGAAGGCGGGGGAAAGGAAAAAGAGAAGGGAAAAGATGGGAGGGTTGTGGAAGCTGAAATGATGGCCACCCATGCGCCCCTCTAATATGAGGCACAAATGGATCTGCCTTTTATCCCAGCAATGCACACACCATCTATAAAGACCTGTCAAACTGAAGAGGGTAGCTCATTTATGCTGCAAACATACACACCCAGACGCACACACACACACACACACACACACACACACACACACACACACACACACACACACACACACACACACACACACACACACACACACACACTGGTGGCAAGCTCATTTATGCTGCTGTTTATTACCATTATCACCAGACAAGAGGAAGCGAGAGCAAGAGCCAGGCTGCATTTCGCCCCTTGACGCCCATCATCATCGTCTGAGTCTCAGGTGTTTATCGGGCTGTCACTTCGCAGGAGGCCCAGCAGGCATCCTGACACCCCTTCCTTCATCGGCCCCTCTCTTTTGCTCACTCTATCTGTTGCACTCGTGTTATTTTTCTCACATTTCGCATTTGTTTCTCTTCCCTGTTGTGTCATTTTCCTCTTTTCCTTCACATCTTGGTTTCATTTTCAAGCTGCCGCCTCCTCATCTCCTCGTACCACTATTCTCTTTTCACTTCCCTCTTTTTTTCCGTTTGATCGCCTTGGTGACAATAACCAGCTCACTTTTTAAACTCTTGTTTACAGATCCGTCTATTAGATGGGCTTGCTCTTGCGCTTCAAAGGGGTAAAACCATGCAGTTTAAGCATTAATGATCACATCATTTGTTTTTTCCAGTGGTTTAATCACTCCCAAGTGTATTTTTATCACTCAGGTATAACATTCATGGGTCTAATTTAGCTGTTGCGCTTATCAAAATGCAGCTACTGGGCCGTTTTGGTGCCCATTATTTTAAAAGGCAATTACTGCGTGTGATAATTACGTTAATGGACAATTAAGAGAGACTAACTTCATCATGGTATAATTGGGGATCGACTTAACTTTCTGCATTGGCAGCTATTAGGGGAAAAGCTTGTGCTGGAGGCGGTACACTGTGGCTTCACTTTATTTGAAACCCTGCTTCAAAGGCTTTGACTGTTTTAGATTACGAATATATCAACATAGACATGAAGGTGAAATAAAAAAGATATTCTTTTGTTTTTGAGGAATTTATTTTTCTCTAGGCAAAATAAAACTCTCTCTGCATCCAGTATATATATATATATATATATATATATATATATATATATATATATATATATATATATATAGAGAGAGAGCATTAATAAATTGGAGCGTCACATTTAAAAAATCCTATTGAGACCTTATAGACTTAAACGCTGGATGATTATCTGCAAAGAGCTGTCAAATCAAATGTCTCCATTTAAACTGGAGCTTTCTTTCAGCTTCCATTTAGATTGTGTTTAGGCTTTTAAAGGCCTTTCAATTGGGTCTTTCATTAGACTGTACATCTGATATCTTAACATGTGATCTGTACATGGCTATCTTATCTGGAACATGAAAAACCCATGTTAATGCATTAAGGTTATATATGCATGCAGAACAGATTGTGAGCATATCAGTCAGACCACCTCTATGTTGGCCACTAATGAGTACAATATGTAAAGAGTGACCACGTTCTTGAGAAAAAAAATAATCCATCCAGAAAGTTGAAAGGTCATCTGACTACATCTTTAGGATTGGTTCCCTTGACCAGAGATGTGGCAAGTTTTACTGAAGTGTGCCAACCCTGACATACTTATTTACATTATAACATTGAACTACTCTGAAGTTAGAAAGGACACAATAAGAATGCTTGTTAACTTGGATGGGATTTTCTCGATAGAGTAGACATGTTAAAAACAGGTTTATGGGGACAAATATGTGATGAGGAGAAGCCAACAAGCACCCATAACATGTTCTCCCTTTATATTTCTAAGGCAGAACAACGTAGTGAAGTGCTCGGCGATGGACTACTCTTTAGCTCTCCCCTGGTCCAATACAGTCAGGTGGTGAGTACGTTTTCAGCTGCCCTTCGACCATCCAACAGAGTGGTCTGTCCTCCAGAGAAGTCTTGTCTATGAGGAGGTCTTCTCCCATCTCCACAATGTCTTCCTAGCCTACATTTCCGACCTCCATGTCATCCTCAAGAGCGTCTCTTCCAGTCTGGTCAAATTCTTGCCTATCCTCTAGAGCGGCTCACCACATCTGGTCATCCTCCAGACTTGCTCCATTCATACTTGCACTATTTTATCTGTTTTATTGTGTTGCACTGTTGGAGGAGCCTGGGACCTAAGATTTTCATCGACATAACTACACTGTAGCTATGTACGAATGACAATAAAAGCCTTGAATCTTGAATCTGTTCTGTTGTCTGGTCATCCTCCAGACTTGCTCCATTCCTCTGCCCTGTTGTCTGGTCCTCCTTCCCGTTGGCTTCATGTCTGCTCTGCCCCCAGGCCATCTGCCTGTGGTCCTCAGCTCCGCCTCTGTCCAGCCCCCAGGCCATCCACCTCAGGTGTTCTGCTCCTGTCCAGATCCGACTGTCCAGACCCGACTGATGGGATGTCTGGCCTCTCTTTGTTGTTTTCCTGTCTCTCTGTCCCTTTCTCCATCTCCTGCTCACTTCCCCCAGGCCATGTACTCTCCTTTGACCCGCCATTCTTGAACCTTCCACCAGATGCCCTCTGACACTTTTGCAAGTCCTGCTCATCCCTTTCCAACAACCTATTGCCATTTCCATCATCAGGTATGCCTGGCCTTTCTTGCCAGACCTCTTGCTATTTGGATTCTTGCCACCTGTAAGCATATTTACACAATAAACCATTTAAAAGCACCAGTTTGTTTGATCTGCGTGTGGGTTCTTCTACTGATGGAGCAAATCTTCACAATGCTTTTCTGAAAACAAAGTCTCACACCAAATTCAGTTTTCACACATGATACACACTGTCCAGATATGGGTTGGAGCTAGTATCAATTTGAAATAAAAAAAGTTTAAATAACCAGATTTATATCAATACATGTTCTTCATCCTCCGTGTTTGTCTCCTATCTGTATATTGTTTCCTGTTTCTTAACCTTTCTGCATTTTTTTACACCCATTTTGAGCTACTTCCTTTGAAGAAATCCATTTCCCATCTCCAGCTTTTTTATTTGAATGCCTCAATCTTCTTGTTCTCTTCCCTCCTCTCATTCTCATCTTTTCCTGTGTCTTCATTGTTCTTTCTCTCTCTTCTACTCTTTTTGGGCCGCAGGGTTTTAGAGCAGACGAGAGTCTGAAACCCCTGGGAAGGCGGCAGAGTAAAAGGTGTTTTACTTGACCTGTTGCTCCTGCTTTCTTCTATTCTTTCAATCTCACCATTCTCACTATCTTTTCCCTCTTGTCCTTTTTTCAATTTCTCCCTTACGTCTTTTCTTCCCGATTTTGTCAAAAAATAGTATGTTCCACCTTCATTTCATCTTCTGTTTTACTCTTTACGCATCTTGCAATCAATTTCCAATCTTCTAATCCTCTTGTTTTACCCCTCCATCTGTTATTCCTCCTTATATCCTTACTAGCTTCCGTCTCTCGGTCCCAAGGAGCCGACGAGGGAAAAATATATTTGCTTCAAATTTCTCTCCTCATTTTCTCATCCTTCCACTCTTTCCTTCTTCTTTACAGAGTCCCAGAGGTTTCAGATTCACGTATCTCTCTTTCCTTTGCCATCCCCCTGTTTCTATCCCTTCCTATACCCTAACCGTCCTCTCCCCCTCCCCTTCCACTCTACCCTCCTTCCCTCTTCGTTCCCTTGGTCTCATGGGTGCAGGTGGTAGAGGATGACGCTTCGCTTTGATTGCTGCATGGCTGCAGGCATTCCCGAGGCAGAGTAGCTGTGGAGCTTCAGTCTGCTGGATGTAGTGGTAAATAATCCCGACTGGGGAGAGAGGAACAGAGACACACTCTGGAGGGGAAGAAGGAAGGAAGGGAGTGGGTGTGTGTGTGCGTGTATGTGTGTGTGTGTGTGTGTGTGTGTGTGTGTGTGTGTGTGTGTGTGTGTGTGTGTGTGTGTGTGTGTGTGTGTGTGTGTGTGTGTGTGTGTGTGTGTGTGTGTGTGTGTGTGTGTGTGTGTGCAGGGATTTTTGAGTCGGAAGGTACTGTAAGTGTTATCGCAATATACTTTTTGGATCGATGAGAAAGCATTTTTGGACACTTTAAGAAACTAAAATGGAGAAACATCCCACAACTCTTGCTGAAAATGTACACAACAACATTACTTAATTAACTACATTATGTAAATGACAGTCTTGACTTTCATTTACTTTGTCTGTAATGACAATGGTTGCCTAAAGCATATGCGTGAGTATTATTATATATGACGGACTACGAGAAGCTTTTGTTCACACGATATATAAGGCTACACAATATGGGCTCAGAAATAGTAATTAATTTGTATTCATGCTGTGACATTGTCGTGCTGATTTAAATTCCCAGCACCGCTGTTTGGAACCTAGTACAAACAAATGTTTTATTCATCACTAACTCAAGCAAAGTCATCTTAACGCTAATCAAATGAAAGAGAGGAAAGACTTTTAGATGACAACATTTCTACAAGTTCAGTCGAATATTCAAAGGGTGCCTTTTTGGAGGGCGTTGAGCTTTTTTATTGAGAACAATGTTGGATTTTAGAAGTTTAAGTGAACATTATTTGTGTTTCTGAGCGAACCTTTACGTCTAAATTAGGAAAGAATGTGAGATGTTAGAGTATATTAGCATCAACACAACTCTAACTCATTATTTTTGTAACAGAATTACAGATAAACAGCTAGCTTGACGGAAAGATTTCAGCACTCTTTGCTTTTAGGGAAGGGGGTACAAACACCCTTCAATTGTGAGCTATTCTGCGTGGTTTCTTAATAAACGACTCACATTTACTTTAATGACTTAGTTAAGATATTCTCAAGTCAATCGTCATGCTATAAATGGGAAATAAGTTACCATATTATGACTTGGTGAAAAGATACACACATTAATACACACATGCATGTAGTTGCCCTATCAAAATAACCACCAAAATGCCTTTACCTCATTTACCTTTTTCCACTTTCTACTGAACTGTAGGTCTGGTTCATTTGCCCCGACACACAAACAGACACACACATGCACACACAAACAGACACACACATGCACATGCACACGCACACACACACACACACACACACACACACACACACACACACACACACACACACACACACACACACACACACACACACACACACACACACACACACACACACACACACACACACACACACACACACACACACACACACAAAGACACGCACACGATCTGATGATAAAAATAAATAATACAAGCACAATAAGGGCAAAACCTATTAATTTTTCAAATATTATCTTTGTGATGAGCTATTCCATTAAATACTTAATATTGTGACCCCCTTAATTTGGCAATGAGCTCTCTGAGAGACGTATATTTTATTATGCATGATTTTAAACCCCAGAAGAAGTAACAAACACTTTGATTATAATACAAAAGTTGTATTGTGGTAACAATTAGGATACATAGGGCAATTACATCTCAAACATGACAAAAGATGTCGATTGAAATTATCCTGGCTTGGCTGAGTTTTAGAAAAATTATGATTGTACATGTGGCAGAAATATCTTAGCAAAGCCATTGTTAACATTCTTCCACATTATACTGGCATAAACACAGTCACTAGCAATGTATTTAATGTATGTGGATATATGCGTATCTAAAAACTCCCTCCCAACACATGATTGAAGCTTCAAAGAACTACATTAGAAATAACAAAAGATGAGACTGTAACAATGACCATCCTGATCATTATATCTTATGTATGCACTACATTATATGATGATGGTCTCATAATCATGTAATGGCTATAGAACTCACTTTCACAGCACACACAGTTCAATCTTATTTGCCTGGAAATAAATGACAAAGCTTTCTCATCAGCTCTGTTGCTCAATCAGTACAGGGGATCAGCCGAAGGGTTTTCAAGAGGATTTTCAAGAGCAAAACAAACTGCCAGCTCAATGTCCTCCAGAATTTGCTGAAACCTTTTAGGTGAAAAGAGTTCACTCATACCTCTCAATACAAAAAATGCCTCATATTTTGGTACTTCAGAAAAAGGTTTAAAAATTCAACAATAGTTTGTGCAAAGATAACATTTAAGGCTAAGTGTCATACTCAGAGATACTGTAATGAGAGTTGGAGATTATGCTATCCAAAGGATTGTAAAGTAATAATTAAATCAGGATGACTATCGAGTGACATCTGATAGCAGGGTCACTATAAAGCAAACAGACCTTCAAGCAATGCCTTGACATTTTTAGAACCTCGGTCTGTGATGTTTCTCACGCTATTATTACAACATGGGAGAGAAGTGTCTGTTAGCTCGCTACACTTATGCTGCGTTCACACCGGACACGATGCGAATATTCGCTTCGCTCTAATCGCTCCTATCGCATCGTTCTAAACGCTCGAGTTTCACCGCGGCTGCCAGCTGTGTTTACTCGCATCATTCAAACAAGACGCGCTGGCTCGGGAGCTACAACTACAACAAAATGAACATATTTTACCGTGATTAAATTGTAATACACGTTTCTAAATGGTGCCGAAGTAACAACATACTGATACCGGTTAGTAACAACCATGAATTAATGCTTGACAAGTCTGCAGACAGACGGCAGGCGAAAAACCTTTTAAAATGCTTGTTTTCTGAATGAAGATCGGGTCAACTAGGCTAAGCTAACGTTGTCTATGCTCATTCCACACTCATAACAACGACCTACAGACATAAATAAGCAGCGACTGTATTCGCCATGACACAGACAGTCTGTGGTTTGTACTTGTTTAACTTTTGTCCAGTTTCTGAACAGATATGAGGAGCTGTGAGCTCTGTGTGCTAACTGCTAACAGCTAACGACTGATGTTTTCTGGTTGAACGTCAGTGACGGCAGGCTGAGATCTTCACCGCTGATTGGCTTCCGCGACAACGCGTCACGTGAACTTAACGCTCGAGTTGAAAAAATTGAACTTTTGATGCGGCACCGTTCAATCGCCTCAATCGCGTGATTCGCGCCGCGTCCACCGCTTCATGCTCGCCGTCGGAGCGAATTCGCGTCTGTCCGCGTCTCTGCATTGACTTTACATGTAATCGCGCCGCCCCCAAACATCGCATCGCGTCCGGTGTGAACGCAGCATTAGTTAGTTTCAAGGAGGATTGCTGATAGATTTGAGAAGGTCAGCCTTATTAGGGCAACTAAAAGACAACTTGGGAAAAGGTTTCTCTAATAATGTGCAACGGTGTCAATAAAGAACATTTAACCCAACAAGTGCTTTATTTCAGGCCTGGATCTTAGATTGTTGGCATGCATATTGATCTGATAACATTATCACAATGTTTGTTTTGTTCTCCCTTTGTATGCTCTAAATGTAGGCTGATATGAATTTGGTTTATGATATTCTTTCTTTGGATGATAATTAAATAACAATCCATCCAATCAAATGGTTGAATATTAATATAAGACACTTTACAAAGCAGGCTAAGTGTCGCAGTACAATTTAATCAAGTATTCAAGTCACTTTGCATTCTTCACGTAAAATCATTATTAATGCTTCGATAGTGTTTCACATGTAAAAATGGTATCCTTATTTTCTGTCAACATTAGGTAAGGGAGGACTCCATTTTTTCTCAGTTTAGCTAAAAGTGGCCAGTTTTTCTTCGGACAGAAAAGAATAGGCTCTCTGTATAACTTTCCCTCTGGATAGGAGTCCTTACATAATCTTTAGTTTTTTCTAAGCGGTGTGAAGGGCAAATAACACGTCAAAGTTTTAGTAGAATGGACCCTTTCACTGCTTGACAGGATTACATCATTGTGTTTGATGCAGACAAAACAAGGAAAAGACTGGAGGCAAACAAAAATTGCCTTAACATTGAGAATGTCATCTGGTTCAAACTTGAAATGTTATCGTATACATTTGAGATGACAAACTGATTTGAAGCTGTAGAGAGCTACACATTTGGTACAGTGTTTAAGAGAAGGAGAACACATGTTGGTAATTGTTAACATTAGCCTTCTCCTGTGGTTTGTCTGAGCAAAACCCATCTTTTGTTTGAAACATTTCTAATCTTGTTGAATAAACCATGGTGCTTAAACTATTTGCTTTTGTAGTTATGGGCACTATGCAACACCCTCACGTCCAAAGACAGACATTCAAACAAACCCAGGAGCATCTCATCAGCTCACACAAACATCAACTTTGCTATGTCATATAGAAAAGGTCAACGGAAACCCCACCAGAGGCTTTTTCTATCAGCACTTTCACTCATGTTTCTTCCTCCCAGCTGTCTTTTGATTTTGACTCAGAGAGACCTCCACGCTACTTTGTGACTGTTGGAAGACATCTCTACCCAGGATTTCCCCCTGGCTGAATCCTTAGTTCAGGCACATCCCCTCTCTCCCAACTACACTTTCATTTACATCTTTGGCCTCGTTTTTCTTGTTCAGAGCTTCTCAGTACCCATGAGTTTCTGTTGTTGTTCGACATTCTGATATCGAGGTGTAAGATTAGATATTAGATTGGCTGTAAAGTGTAATAACAGTATTTTATGACTATTCTTTTCAATGCTTAGGCCTGTAATGTAATTCTTATACATCCTTGTAATCACTTCTCTCAATTGGTCTTCAGTTCAGACGGCTCTCAATTACAAATCTCCCTGGCGAGTCTAATCACCAAAGACCTTCTGTCAAGTCCTTATTATCAAATCCCATATGTTATTTTATTGATATGATGAAGCTTAGGATAGTTCTCACTTGGCTATGTCTTTAGTCTTCTCTCTCAAAATTAAACAAACACTATCGGATGGGATGGTTTGGTCAAATTTGACAGTTTAAAGAGTGTTTAATAAATGTAATGTTGCCGTGAATCAACTGACTCGACCGGTATCATTATGACTCCATGGAAATCTGAATACCTCGTAGGAGGAGCGTAAGTAAACTCTGTCAGAAGTGATAGTCGTGCTACTCTCAAAAATAATTATCCAACATTCACACCCACTTCAAGCAGGATTGGATCCCTTGTTGGTAGCCTGCATATGTGTGTTGTTATTGGCTGGTTTGATTATATGTATTTAATGTCTTTGCCTGATTTTATTTGGAACCCCCCTCCTGAAAAAACAATTAAAGGTGGGGTAGGTAAGTTTGAGAAACCGGCTCGAGATACACTTTTTGTTATATTCCATGGAATGCTCTTAACATCCCGATAGCAATGAATATCTTAAGTGCTTTGACAAGAAATCCATAAAATGTTATCTGTGGAAGCCGTAGTACTGTAAAAAGCATGACCAATCACGGCCCGGCTAAAATAACTGGATGGCCTACCTGCCTGTCAGCCTTCCATCTGTGCACAAACGTATCTCGTGCCCTCATTGGTCATGTGCGCGTTCGTGTGTGTTGGAGGAGGGGCTCTGTAAGGAAGTGGCAGATTTTTTCCGGCTGTGTATTTTCAAATTCTAGCGATCTCGAGCTGGTTTCTCCAAAATTACCTACCCCACCTTTAAGTTAGTTTTTGCACACTGACACCTTGGATTTCTTGCATGGTTAGCCAGGACGTATTGGATGACTTCCAACTGACTGAAGCTTGAACCAAGATCTTAAAACCTACAGTATCCAATTATCTGGTACAGCTGTGTTAACACTCCGAGGGGAACACCAACTCCTATCTGACTGTGTATTTATAGGAAGCTTCATAAATAAATAAATGAAATATGACATGATTCTGAGCGATTCAAGACACTTGATGAATAAAATAATATGCCTTCATTCTCATGTGCATATTTTGGGTAAGGGTGAAATGGACTGGTAAATGGACTGTGAAGCGCTTTATCTATATAAATAACTTTTTACAATATATTCTATTGTACACATCTACTATGTTCTTCAATCTCAACTCAACCAACTCACAACTGAAGTACAACATGGATATGTCTTACTCATTTAATATTCATGCTCTCTTTCGTCTTTTATCGTGTTCTTCTGTTCTGTATTCCTCATCTGTTCTTTCCCCTCCACCACGTTCACAAGCCTTTCTCCCCATAGGATCTATTACTGTGAGTATGATATTGTCCTGGCTTCTTTTCAGCTCATTCCCTCACAGCTGCCTGTGCCACCTGATGATCAATAAATGTGGAAACAGTAGTTTTACAGGCCACTGAACAAGTATATTTATTATGACCATGTTAATCTTGGAAAAATGTGCTTGCTACTTTATAAAGTCTCTGAACACATGCATTTTCATTTTTTACTGAAAGGAGTGAAGCCAAACATGACATCAGTGCTTCTCTAACTATATACCCAATAGCTGATAGGAGCTCTAAAGCAGTATATCAGACATGCAATCAAATGGTGCCGTAAAAACATAATCATACTCTATACAGAATATCAGTAATAGACGTGTTTTTATTTATTAGGACCTAAACTGCACTTGAAAATGTATTCCTGCCATTGCCTTTACAATTGACCTTATTGGTCAATCAACAATGTCTTTACTTCACTTCATTTCTTTTTAGTTGTGTAATTACACCAAAGACCTTTGATATTTAGATATCTTGGTATCATCCATTCTAGTCAGCAATCAACCGTTAACACTGTTGGCTTCACATGCACATATTCAGCCTGTAATTTCCCCCCCTTTCTTTGGTACAAGTCATTACATTTATGGTTATTTCGTAAGATTTTAGTTTGCTGTATCTAATTTAGAAAATGGTGATCATTATCAATACAATATATACATATACACTTAAATGATACATTGACCAGGTCTCTTTGTTACAAACATTTTTATAGTATGTTCCTGACTCCCCAAAAATTATAACAAAACATAACATTGTTTCGTGAAATTAGTAATGACACAGAGAGGATATTTACTCTGTAAGGCTAGTTTTGGTCATAGCTGCTTGCTCGATCCATCAGCTATGCAGAATAATATGAAGCTAAAGTTAATAATTTAATAATTTAAAACTTTCATGTTATAAAAATAATCATGAATCTATTAAAACACATACAAAAAGTGTTTTGCCGGTTGTTTCATTTCAAAAATGTTTAATGAAATGGATTTTGGTACTTTTGTGCCAGTGGCTAAGCTTTCTAGATCTAGGTTTGTCTATTATCAAACTGCATTCATCTGGCATACACAACATTGTGAAAGGTACTTCAAAATCCTACATGACCAAGGTGAAGTGTTATCAGGTGCACATCATGTAACTACGCAATGACAATGTTCCCTTTCTGTGCAGCATTAAGGTCCAATTATGGCAATAATTGGTTAAAGCTTTTACCAAAGAAAAACAGTTCGATAACTAAAGACTTCACTGCGATGTAACCATATCAGCAAATCAGCCAAGGCTCATTAAGTATGGGTGCACGTTGCTCCTTCCTGACCCTACTTACATATCCTCCTCTTCCTCCTGAAAGTACTCTGTCAAACATTTTGTCCTGAAACAAGCCACCAATGAGAATTAAACGTGAATATGTTCGATTTTTACTTTCTTTAATAACCAGCCCAGTCATAAAAGCTACTCAGTTCGGACCAAGTAGGGACTTAAACATAGAATTACATGAAAACTGGGCCCTGAAGGTAATTTGATCCAAAATGGGTGTAATGTGGCTTTATTTTCGTGAGCTGCCAAAAACGATTTGAAGGCACTTTAGCCTCAAATGTAACATGCCAGTTGCCTGGTTGGTTTGGCAGAGCATGGTGTAAAACTCATGAGAGAATTGACCAGCAGCTCGGTCATACATTCACCGTAGTGACTTGCTCCTGCTCTGGTTAGTTGCGAATGAGAGCTTTAACAAATCACATGAAGGAAATTGTCTTAGCACTGTAACATGAGCAATCAAATCACATCAAATGTATACGCTTGTTATAACTATAAAAACTATAACTAACAGCATATGCATGTTTGCATCACTCATAAGTTAACTTTTTTACAAAGTAAATTTAAGACCAATTCGAAAGAAATTGTCAAACGTTCCTTTTACATCGCTGTAAAGACTACAGCAGAACAAACGGATTTACGAGGCAGCGGTGAGCAGTAGAGTTGCTTTATTAGCTGGCAGCCATCTTTTGTGGGCAGGTGCTCAGCCATGTTTTTATTGCCATTACTCTCTTTCTCCTCCTCCTCCATCCCTCAACATTCTGGTAAACCCTTGAATTCATATCAAGGATGATGGTAAGTCTCTTGGATTTGTGGGTACATAAACATATGTGCATTTAAGGGATGCAAATGATGCTTTCAGATATGTGTTGCTTTTCATCAAATACCAACATTCTGTGCAAAATGCAGTTTTTTAAAGACGAACCATAATCCTTCCTGAACTTTACTACTAATTCACTAGCAAGAACCACGCCACAACAGTGTGATGTTTGTACGTTTATTGAAGTAACATGTGAAGGATATGAGGGGGGTGAAGAGATGATCTGGGAGGACGAGCTATGGTCCGTGCAGTGGGAGACTCAGAGTGGGGGTTCCGTCTCCGGCATGATCTGCGTGGGCTGATTACAGTCCCCCAGACGATACCTGGAGTTTAATGTTAGTATACGCAGTATATAGATATGCACCGTTTAGATATAAATGGTGATGGGCAGAGGATGTTTATGGGTAGAAGGGTGAGGGAGGGTGGGTTGAAAGATGAGACAAGCGGTTGCCGGAAGCTTTTGCCGGATATAAATAGGGGTGGCCGTGGTTTGAGGCGGAGTTTTAGGCGTGGCCATGCTCCTGAACCTATGTTAACATTTTAACCTCATTGTTCCCTAAATCTTTGTGTTTGAATGAACAACAACATGTTTATGGCGACTGTATCAGAGCTTCATAGTTTCACTCTCAGGATTATTTAATGGTTTGGAAAGTATGTCACGCCAAGGAGTCCTGAGTAAGTCTCTGTGTTTAAATTGTTTCTTTCTCTGTGATTTGAGGCCCTGTGCATTATAACCTCTGTTTTGAGTCTTATCCGAGACCAATAATTGATGTGAAAACCGAGGTCATGTTTTTTTCCGAGCCCACAGATTTGTTCCTTTTGGGACAATGTTCTTCCAGCGATTGTTTTATGGATTTGTGAGTGTGACAAATAAAGTACAAATAAGGTATGGTTGAATACAAGCAAACATTCATCAAAGGAATATTCAACATTTTTGGGAATGTTAACTTCTTGTAAAGAGTAAGATTAAATGTTTGATTGAAGAAAGGTGTACACAAATTTGTCTTTCAGCACTCCTCACTTAATTAAGGGGAACATTTTAAATGGAAACGATATGAGATGAACTGTAAATCACCGAGCCCAAACTTTGTACTCAGGGAAGGAGAAAGGACCCTCATCACCATATTAGTTTATTACCTTATCTGTAGGGTAATTTACACAAATTGCTTCAGGTCCAAACTTGTCACCCTCTGTAAGGAGATCTTGCTTGCCAAATGATGGTGCCACTGTACAATCACAAATGTCTACGGACATGCAGCAATATGAGAGTTATGACTCCTCTTGGTGGTTCAGCATAGTTATTTGAAGTGTTAATGCTCCTAAAGAGATTTTGCCTTGCTCGTCTAATTAGCTTATAGAATAATGAACAAAGTTAAATAACTACAGCCCTACTTGAAATGACATCACACCAGCCGCAATGCCAATTCGGGAAAGTAAAGAGCCCCTTCCGCAATTTCTACCTCTCTACTCTAAGTGCTTATGAACAGACCACACCCAGCTTTGAACTCAGCCTTCATTTTTCTATCTGAACTACACATCTGTACTGTTTTGTGACTGCATCTCGCACGGTTGCGAGGTTACAGCAACATCTACATTTAATAACACTTGAAAAGCACTTAAAACGGCTATTTGTCGTAGTTCTGGCTTTAGTTGTTGTCTCCAAGACCACATTTGCTGTGCTGACACATAAGTACGAAAAATACACACCATTGTTAATGATGCTATGGTCCCATTTAACATATTTCTCATTACTTTCTGCTTCAACTGATTGATGGATTGCATCGTATATCACTTGTGAGAAGTGGGAGAGAACGAAAACAGAGGAGATTGACTTTGACATTTGATATTCTTTAATGAACAGCATCTTCTTTAATGAAACATCTCACAAACACAGACACGTAAAACATTATTTATAGTGTTGGCAGACCTCAAAGGTTCATTCGATATCTAAATACTGTTTGATCCGCCCCTCTTCTCACATCAGTGAAGAACCATTATGCAAACTTTTGGCCACATCATATCCCTATCAAACAAGAACACCAATACAAGTATTTCAGGAAGATCTACTTTTAAGCTGTGACTCACCATAAGTTACGAATTGGCCGTGTTAAAATCTAGAGCATGTGGAGAAAGACCATAGAACTAATAATCAGAACAAACCTGTGTAAAAACCTTTAAATTATATGAATGATAAACTCACAATAATAATATGATAAAAAGTTGAGCTGTGCACCCTGAACTCTGTCGTCTCTTGTCTACTACCATTTGTGCCAAAGCAGAGCATTCAGAAAATGTTTTGGCATGAGTAATTCATCCCTCCTTCAGCTTTACAGGACAGAAGTGCCCCTTCGTTGCTGCTGGTCAACAAAAAACCTAATATCCTTGACCAAAGAGTTCAGAAACACAAGGAGCCTTTTGATGTGGCTGAATTTACAGGAACAGCTACAGAAAACCACTCTCACAAAGAAACCTCCCGAAGTGTGGCTAAGATGGTTCACGGATGATTTTTAAAAC
This sequence comes from Trematomus bernacchii, assembly GCF_902827165.1. Classification (NCBI taxonomy): domain Eukaryota; kingdom Metazoa; phylum Chordata; class Actinopteri; order Perciformes; family Nototheniidae; genus Trematomus; species Trematomus bernacchii. The sequence continues at coordinate 2,584,752 of NW_022987973.1, forward strand.
TAATAAGTCATCAGTTGGAAGTACAACAAGAGGACATGTTCTTTCAATTTTTTTTTTTCCGCTGGTAAGATGAGAACGGTCATTTAAATTGAGCCAACTTTCCTCTTTTATCAGCAAGTACCCTGCCGGGCTGAAATGAGATCCTGCTGAGACATTACAAGACTTATTGTGTTACCTTCCCCGTTCTGGTCCGTGTAAACCAAGCCATGGTGTGTTAGCCTAATAGGCCCCATCGGCTGTCTCTTGGGGGTCAGTTTGCTAAGTAGTAAACCTGTGTTCTGCCAGGTGTCATTAATGTCCAACGGGACTGTGAGGGGACCTGTCACAACTAGGAGTAATGGATGTCTTCTCCACTGATTGCTAGTAGGAATGGAGTCAGCACAACCAGCAAATTAGAAGTGACATCTTGATGGAGGCAAAGCAGGAGGCGCAGCTGGTCACACAAGTTAGATGGAGGAAGGGGAAGCTTGTAAAATAGAGGGAGAAAAAAGTGATAAAAGGAGAAGAGAGGACAATCCAAACACAGGCTTACATCAGAGAATCTTTCAAATTATATTAAAAAAAAATGTGTATGCACTGACTATGGCATACTATATACTACTATGCCACTTTGACATTTTCTCGAAGAAATTACGTCTTGAGCATTGACACCAGAGGGCTGACAAGCTTCGTCTTCTCTGCTCTTCCTCAGCTGGGTTCAAGTGCGGGAACATGAAGGTTCCCTTTTAATGGATGATCAGCAGACATAATGAAACTCTAACAGAATGTATGTCATCCTTGAGATGATATGTTTGTTGTGATGCTCTTGTAAGAGCATGAGATATATCTTTATTCGGGTTCATTACACATCATCATTAATGTTTTAGCAAAAGCACTGCAGTGGGCAAAGGTTTACTGTAGCGTTGCTGCATCAACAACAACCAACCAACCAAGCAGAAATCACAGCAACATCCTCAATCACTTCAGCAATGTAATAACACACAGAGCTAACAACATCAAGGGAATCACTCTGTGTCACTCAGTACCCTCAGGGCGAGATGAGCACAGGAGCTGACATTATGAAATGGATTAGATTTGAGACCAATTAAAAATGAATTGCTCAAAATGAGCACTGACCCTCACCGAATTGGATGCCAGTGATCTCATTAGGCTGGTCTCTCACTCAGTGCGAGCCAGAAGCTGGAGAACAGGCCCGCCTGACACACTGTCAGAGAGGGAGGAAACCCAAAGGGCTGCAGCCTGAGAACCATGTCTCCTCAAGATATGTGGCATGTGTGAGACATACTGTGTGTGGGTCTTCTTTGTCTGTGTGGCTTGACCTTGTGTTTCTGTGCATGTTTTTGTGTGTAACTATGAGTGTGTGTATGACTGCATACTATAACTGCACCACACTGCATGAGTGTAAATGATGTGATTTAAAAATGAAACGTTGTGTAATATGGTACCACATGTGTGGTAATGTATTTATGTGATTTAGCATATTTGTGTATGCAACCACCACAGATTTGCATGTGTGTGTGTGTGTGTGTGCGTGTGTGTGTGTGTGTGTGTGTGTGTGTGTGTGTGTGTGTGTGTATGTGTGTGTGTGTGTGTGTGTGTGTGTGTGTGTGTGTGTGTGTGTGTGTGTGTGTTAGGGCTGTAATGTGTCTCCATCTGTTACAAAAACAATTGTTAGAAAGTGTCTAGACTGGTTCAGTTTCTGTATTCAATTGATTTCTAAAGCCATTTATTTTCCTTCAGGGTTCCTGCAGGTTTCACCAACTCAAATTTAAGACTTTTTAAGACCTTTTTAAGACCACTTTGAATAGAAGTTAAGACCTATTTCACGGCAAGAAAGTATGAAGGAAAATTGCTATGAAAGAAGAAATACGTACATGAAATGTATTCATGTTTAACATAAGAACGATGACTGAACATAACAGCATAACAGTACACAGCACTGTGTTAGCGTGTTAGACAAAATGTGTGTGTGTGTGTGTCTCTGTGTGTTTGTGTGTGTGTGTAGTGCTAGATCGTATACCTCCTGGGTTTTAGGCGGCGGAAGTGACGTAATCGTGGATGAGAAGTCGGCAACTTTTGTTTTAAAAGTTTAAAGTTTACCCTAAATAGAGGAGAGTTCCGCTCACGCACGTCTTGTCACAAATATGAGGTTCATTAACGAATAATGAGATCATACTCTATATATAACAACATTAAAATGTGTGAAATATACTTACATTTCAATAATAATGGTTTGATTATTAAATAATAACTTGCAGTTCTTATTTGTGTTGCATTTGTGGATAAAACCCAAAGAACATTTAGGATATATATAAATACTGGTGATATATCCACCAGATCTTTTAATGATTTTTGTCTCTCTTGGAGAAATTAAATTGCAACATCAAATACAAAAGTTAATCTGAAACAAACTCAAATACCATAATGAAATTAATCCACAAATTATGATTGTTATTATAACTTAAATGTTATACCTGGAAACACAAATACACAACCGAAAATAATACATTTAATATGCTCGTCTCTTGTCCCGGGTGGCAGATTACGTCACTTCCGCCGCCTAAAACCCAGGAGGGGATCTAGCCGCTGCTGCACTAGCTAACGCTACATTAGCAAAACAAACGCTTCAAACACGTTCCCCTCAACTGGTTTCAACCAAGCACTTAATTCGATGTTTTCAAACCAAATATGGTTGAACTTACACTTCCCCATATTTGTTTGTAAATAGATTCGAAGATACCTGAGTTTCTGACTGCCGCTAGCTTGGTTGCTAGGTTACTAGCTGGGTGTTCTCCGATAAGGGGCCGGGGGAAACAAAGTTAGTGATTACTGGTTCCATGTTGATTTAATTCAATACAAATTGTTGGGGGGAACTGAAGGGCTATTACCGTACTGCTTACTTTGCAGCCCGGACTTTTCCCCCAAAACACATTTAGACGCGATCGCAACACAGAAGTACCTTTCAAATCCGATCATTTTTAAGACCTTCTAAATCATATTTAAGACCTTTCTTATTTTTTTGGTAATATTTAAGACCTTTTTAAGGCCTTAAATTCAGATTATCAAATGTAAGACTTTTTAAGACCCCGCGGGAACCCTGTCCTTGTATGAATATGTATAAATTGAGCAGTCAATACAATACAATAACTGTTATTACATGAGCTTGTATTTTATTGAACCTGACTTAAAAAAAAAGGCAAATATAAGGCAAAATTACATTTGGCTCCGATAGAGAGGCGAAGTCCCTCCCTTTCCAGTGGACCTCATGGGACCTTATTTCGAAAAAAATTATGTATTGAAGTCAATGGCGAGAGAAAACGTATCTTTCGATCCCGTTTGAATTGTGCCATGAATTACACATAGGATGTTTGTCAATCTTAAAAAATAATTTCCATGTCAAAAAAGTCACAGTTTGTCGTAAAACTGTTGAAATATGAAAAATACGCAACTAGAAAGACTATAAATCCCAGAGTCGCGTAAGTGATGTCATAACTGATGTCATAATTGTTTTCCTCCACTAAATATAAGAGATAGCTAAGATAAGATAACTTTAACAAGATGCCTGTGTGCTTAGTACCAGGTTGTAATCATACCAGCAATGGGTCTTGCTCGTTCTTTCGCTTTCCGTCTGATGAAAGGACCAGGCGTGGCTGGATCAAGTTAGCTAACTATCTAGTAGCAAGCACGTTAGTTAGCATTACAGCCTTAGCCTTGTCATTTTTATTAGCCTTAACATGAAGTAACATTAAGTAACCCAAAAAGTTAAACAGTAAGAGTAGTAGTCATATTTCGTGAACCCTTTGAAGAGTACTGTCACACCGGTGTGATCATTCTATAATACACCGTTTAAGCCGGATGCCCCCGGGGGAGACATGCTAACACTAACGCTACATTAGCATCGGCGATCTTTTCTACTTCATGCTATCTGCACAAATGGTTAACATTGAACATTAAAAAGACCAGGCAGTTCAGGGAGAATCGAAGGAAGGCAGGCAGGCAGCTTTGCATGACATTCTTCTGGACGTGTTTCATTGTGGTGATAGTGAGGGTATCAATCCCTTTTTTGGCAAGACAGTAGTGACGGCCATCTTGGTGACGTGTGTTGTTGTGTGAGACCAGAGATGTAGTTCATTGAGCGGTTTCACACAAAAAAAGTGTTACTTCACAGTTTTACGGCAAAACATTATTTTTTTGACTTGCAAAATTATCTTTTAAATTGACAAACATCATATGTGTAATTCGTGGCACAATTCAAACGGGATAGAAAGATAACTTTTCTCTCGCCATTGACTTCAATACATAATTTTTCCGAAATAAGGTCCCACGGAGGTCCACCGGAAAGGGAGGGACTTCGCCACTCTATTGCAGTTTCTTTTTGATCAAAAAATTATCCATAAAAGCTAATTGGGCCAAATGGCATCTTTTTTTTATGAGGTATTGCATCCAATCAGACATAGTTCAGTGTCTTTGAACGTGTTGATGAGTTCCAACAAGTTAAAATAAAGAAAAAACTATTGACAATGCCCTTCAGGGATTATACCTAAAATATGTTACCTCATATATTCAGATGCGGTTCAGACCTGTTCCGAATCAATTATTCAGAATTAAATAAATTATGTTTGATGTAATTTGTTTAGAGTCACTATGTTCATCTCTGTGCACGTGCATGTGAATGCAATCTGAAAAACTGGTATGCTTCTACGTTACAGTATATTATGTGCATAACCAATTTGCTGAACATTTGGCGAGAGAAATGCATTTAATAAAATAAATATTTTGCCAAATGTTTTAAGTAAAGAAACATATTTCTAACAATTAAATATCAGGTTTCCTGTATTCAAACATGTTCTACTTAGTCCCTCATCTGTGTCTTCATCTGATAACCATATCCAATCCCTTTCCAATGCACACACTCCAACTTGTGAGCAATTAGCTGCTTGCCACCGTGGCAGACTGTGTTTTGATTGGTCATTAAGCGCCTGAAGCCTTCATTAGTGACACTGCCTTTATCACAGGGAGGAAATTAGCTGATGTTAAGAGAGAACTGAGGGAATCAAAAAAGAGGCTCCGAGGATGAGGAAAGTGTAGTCTGTACAGATGGTAATGGATATGGAAATACAATGTCAAGTGAGTGATGGATGAATCATACAGTATGTCTGGTATTCAGCCAGTCTTTCTTTTTATGCCCCAAAGTGACACTCTTTCATCTCAGGGCCCAGGGGTGGGATGCATGGTTCCCAACCTAATAGGCACCCTCACTTAGAAGAGAACATGCTGTGAAAGTTTGATTAGTCTCCGATTTGAGTGGCAGTATGTCTCTGAAAGAAAAATCCTCCTCTAAATCAAAACTCAACTGTTAACAGGCACGCAAAAACATCCATTCAGAATACAAAATATAATTGATATTTTATTCTTATAGTCAAAATGTTGTACCAATGAAACAGAACTCTTTTTTTAGTAAAGATTTGCCTGGACCTACTTCCTGGCTACCATCCCACCAAACAACATGCCAAAACGTGTCCAGTAATCTTGGATTCTCAGGAGAGTTTTCATGAAGAACTGATGCACAGGTCCGTGTCCCCCTGGGAAGGCTCCTAATGCACTTTCAAGGTCGTCTGCTCTCGCTCAAAGTAGTGGCAACAAGCCCTGACAGCATCTCTGGCCCAACGGAACTTGCATAAGATGGTTCCTTCTCCTGGAAGCACTGGGCCATTAAAAATGGATGGATCAATATATAAGAATACACGCACCTCCGGCCTGTCTATGCTAATTCAGAGAGCAAAAGGTGAAGTGAAGGAAAACAGAGGGGAGAAAAAGTTAAATGACAAGGTAGTGACAGTGTGGTTGGGAGGGGGGGTGGATAAAGAAAGGAAGAGGAGGATGGATGTTAGCATTAGTGGTAGGTTGTTGGGAGATGGAAGGAGCCAAGACCACTATTGAGATGTACAGTAGGTATAAAAACAACTATGAATCAAATAGTAATGCTACAAAGTCTGGAGTATCCCAAACTAGTCAAAGGGAGTGGGTACTATTCAATCTGTGTTTTTATTGCCTCATAAATATTCTTTGCACAGTTCATGAATATCTTGCCCTGTATTAAAAGTCAGTAAAAGATCAATTAACATGTCAGTCAGAAGGCCCATTGAGAATTTTGACCAGCTGTGGTTTTATAGTCTGGTGGTGGAAAAAATCTTCGTCTGTTCTTTTCCCTCAGTCCTAATCTCCCTTAATGATCCTGTGAAAATGACTATTTGCATGCCTGGTCTGAACTTTGACCAACTGGGTCAATTTGCATGTGAATTATTAAATATATTCTCAAGTAATTATAATTCTATGACAAAGGCCAAGTGGTATAAAGCAAAATCATGAACTATCGTTATTAGACAGAAAAGTGGTTGGTTGATCAGACAGAAAGACAAAGAGGGGAAAATCTAACAAAACCCTCAAAATACACTCAAAGGACAACTCAAATTCATACACATTGTTTAATAGTTGTGACTGAGAAACAATATAAGACATCGTTTTATGAAATGTTTATTGGCACAGCACATGTCCAGTGGAAGTCAATTGTACTGCTTTTGTATAGATGCCAACCTAAAGACCACATAGGAAAGTAACTTTAACTTTTTTAATGATACACAAGAATTGGAAAGTTGTCTTTTCATTAACGTTGTATGTTTACTTGTAATTCAAAAAAAGGACAAAAATACACCCAGAAAAATCTTGTATAGAACATGATCAATAGTTGGAGAATCAAAAAAAGGAAATAGTTTACTAAAGATACCAATACTGTAAGTCATATTATATATAGAAAGCCCACTGAGATCTGTTGTATAAAGAGTGCAGTACAGCAGTGAAATAGTACATATTAAACCCGAGTGAGAGTAAGAAAGAGATAAGTGACACTAAGTCAGCCTAACACTATAGAGATATTAATTAAGACAACTTATGTCAATCAATTTCACAGAGTCTCTCAAACTGCTGTGACAGCTGACATACTGTATCTGTTGCCTCTGAGCACAGCTGTATAATCATGTCTCATCCTGTTCTGCCTTTTACACGATGCACTGCTTTTGTTTCACCAGCAATCTGCCTGTAGAGCAACAACGGATACTTTGTCTAATCCAACCCTTCTGAAGAACAGAGTTTATGCTAAACTAATGTAACTCTCATACAAAGAAGTAGGTTGATTAGATTTGAACAAAGAGGAAGAATACGTGAAAAACACACCTGTTATGAAATACCTGTGGGTTGAAATACTTGCTTTTGAAAAATCTCTTGCTTTTAACCTCACCGACATGTCTTTTACACACAGTCAGTAATTTGCTTTGATGATGCCAACACAAAGACCTTTCTGTCAAAGTACTTGCTCTCATTTCTCAGCGGTTTCGATTAACTCATGTTTTGACATCCCGTGGTTGCGTAAGGGTGATGATGATGACGATAATGATGATGATTGTGGCTGCTAGTGTGTGATACACCCAACACTAACAACCTTGGCAAGGGGGAAGCCACCATCATCAGCACCATCATCATCCTGACCTTCACAGGACTCAAATACAATACAATAGCCTTGATTCTGAGCACACACTCACTATCAAAGCCCATGAACCATTTTGAGTGACATATCATTCATATGGGAGTGTCAATGAGCAGTTTGTGGGTGATGCAAGCAGCCTGCAAGAAATGCTTCTAGTCTCATGCCGTAGCAAAAGATGTACAAACAACACAGTGCTTCTTTGTTTTTCACTCATTGTGTCCATCCTAAGAGGTCACCCAAATTGCTGCTTATTATATTTTTGGGGTTTTCCGTTAATCCAAAGTATTGGTTGCTAAAACCTTTAACCACAATATTTGAATCATAACAAATGTAGCTAAACTGATACTTGAGTGATGACAATAAAAGAGTATTGAGAGTGTGATGAGAGTATATCAATGTATCGATCACAGTGCATTTTGTCGAGAATGTGCTGATTTGAAATGTTTTGATTCATGACTGACTGATAACACATTCGTACTGTAGGTACTGTAGCATAAATGTGTGGCTCTCTTAACGTCCAGTGCTACATGTACTCAGAAAAAACTGCCAATACTTTTTTTGGCCACTTGCTTTGAATCAACCCATCAGATAATCCTACGGTTGTAATTTAGCCATCGCATCAAATAGGCTAACACTGGAGTATGTGTTTACTATCCATACCAATGTCCAGGGGCAGAGCCTGGGGCAATTCCCTGCATGATTCAGAAGGCCCAGAGCTAGGAACAGGCTCTGGATATATATGACACTATACAAAATGATTGTGTCCGAGTGATTGTTATCAGGGCAACAACACATTTCTAGCAGTTCACCTGCTAATGATGAAAATAATAAATCATTTTAGTAGTCCCCCTTTAGGGCATTTGTTTCCTCGTGAATTAAGTAAATGTTTATTTGAGCAACTTCAAATCTTCCGCTTCTGCTACCTTAATGTCCCTCTCATCAAAACAGAAACTTTTTTTTTTATTGATTTTACTGGACCAGCAATATACTCAAATGACTCTTTTCTTTCTTTCTTTAGCCTTTATTTAACCAGGTGAAAAATCCCATTGAGATCAACGATCTCTTTTTCAAGGGAGACTCTGCTTGATTTCAAGAAGAATCCGTTTCAATACGGCATTTTCTTTTTCAAGGTGGCAAAAGGGCTGAGAGCTGACGGTTTTTTGGTTGATGTTTTTAAAACCAATGTAGTACAACATTGCTCCAATCCTCTGTGGTGTCCAAATATATTTTTTGTTTTTAGACCTCTCCTTGCTCTTTAAATTTGCATAGAGGAACGCAAGGAAATGATACGACAACCGGCTTTTAATAAAAATCAGTGTTTTTATTTGGTTCATGTTGGACAACAACCAGGACCTCAAGATATAAAGTGCAATCGCCCAAAAGTGAAAAATAATAGTGAGATAAGATCACGTTGAACTTGCACTAGTCTGAAAAAGGCCGAAATGAACAACAATGAATGAGTTTCAGGGGAAGATGATATTTGTTATCAATATGAATTCCTTGTTTTTGGAAACTTCAAAAGAGGCCTATACTGTATGTTGGATATCCCAAATCTCTATTTAAGCAAATCTAATATACAGTATGTACAATAAGCTGCGCATTGATTTGACAAACTATTGATAATGTGGTTAATTAAGCACTATTTGATTTACAGAGCAATTGATTGGCATCACAACACTTGGATTATGAAGATTTCTTTTTGGACCAAGTAACACAATCTCCCAGGGAGCTGAGTCTTCACAGACTTCCACGTCTGTTGTTTTGGAAAAGGCTAACCAAAGCTTGGAAGCCAGTTCAGCGGTCTGCCCAGCAGGAAGGTTCGTGGCTCCTTCCTCAAGCCTCTCTCTAATCTCCCAGTAATACAGCTTGAGTCATGATAAAACATCTCTGATGGAGGCAAATCCTGTTATCCTGAGTAGCAGGCTTTGTCACAGGTGGTGAATGAGTTCAAGAAATGAACTTGAGTGTGGATTTTCAGGATTAAGCACACCAGCACAGCCTCTGAGAGCGTGTATCTGTGTGTCCTTTATCACATGGATAGATTTGCTGTTTACTTCTCTCTGCCTGTCTCTCTCACACACACGTCTCACACACAAAAGCCTAAAAGCACAGTAGGACACACATTTTCAGGCCAAGAAGGTTGGCTCCTAATGGAAATGCATTTCAGCTGCTGCCACACCTCATCTTCTATATTGCTTTTTCATTGAAAAGAGGGGCTCTTTTACTAGAGGACTACAGTTTTCGTGGGCTTTTGTTCAAACACTCTCATCTCTTGGAAGGACATATTAGCCCTTTATCTTTTAGAGAAATGCTGGCACATTATTTTTTCCTTTATCCCATTTCATATTGGTCTATCGCATTCAGATCCAGTCAAAAGAGATATGAGGAAGGCTTTATGTGATCCCTTATTGTTTGAGTAACTCTTTGTCTGACAGATGTAAAACTGATAACTAATAAACTAATTCTCGTTGCATTTTGTTTTCCTTTTTTTTTTTTAAGGTTGTGACGCTTTAATCCAATAGATAGTATGACATTTTATATTTCAAAATCCTCTGATTTAGGATTTGTAAGCTAAAATATATGATATAACCTATTAATAAAATATTTATAGCATAACATAATGTAGTTATATGCTACAAGGACATGTCAATTGTTTATTATAAACACATTGTAACCTGTGACATTTTCTTTTTACATAATTGCAACTGTGTTTTACTATCTTAATTAATTATTCATATTAATTATTAATCTTATTTATTATCTTACAGTTTTACAATCACAACCAGAAACTTCACTCCTCTTTGACTTAAATTAAATAGCTCTCTGTGCTCCTTTTGGTTTAAGTCACATAGGTCAAAGGTAGAGGAAGGCTAACAACTTTACACGCAAGCCTTCCTACCGGTGTGGGGGAAACTTCTGAAGCAATTGGAAACAGGACAAAGAGACACGAGGAGAGCTGGAGCTTTGATGGCAAACACTGACGGTTTATTTGGAGTTATGGCCGGAGAATTCACAAGACAGGTGGTGTGTCACGAGTTGACACAGCAGTTGCCAAACCAATTCTGAAGAACTCTTTCTGTAGCTCAAGGTTTTAACTAGTTCGGAGTGTAATAATCAACATTCTTTATCAGCGAGACTAAACAAAGATGGACTCTGAATCTAACTGGAGCTGTCGTCCATAGGAAAGAATGTGCGCCAGGGAGCCTTCGTCCCTGAACAGTAAACTACCTCATGGCGGCTTGTGCTCTGTCATAGACTGGCAACAACAATGCGCACAAGCTGCCCCTCCTTAAGAGAGATAGCAGCAATACCCAAGGCCGTAGAACTATGCCATGGGAAAGGAGACTGTGAGAGGAGAAAATTATTAACTGTGTCAACGGGTTGAATACCTAACCTGATAAGCCCGAGAGACCCCGGTACCGGGGCACTGCCGCAACATCTTGCAGGAAACAGTGTCTGAGGGCATGTTCATTTAATAAAACTATGAATGTTTTATATCCATGTAACGGGAAGAAACTCATCTAACTGATAATTTTTTTTTTTTTTCAAAAGAAAACCCACAATGCTAACACTGAGCCTCTGAATTAGCAACGAGCGAAAAATGCTAACACCTTACTGCACCGAAAATCACTCACAAAACCTTATTATTTATTTTTTCACCACATCCAACACATCGATTCACATCGTGAGGTGACACAGAATCTATTGACACTGACATTACCACTGAATTATACGTATTTGCGACGTTATAAGCAAAAACAGGTGACGCTAGGTAGCTAAAAATGCTAACATTTTTACCTTGGCTCTGTAGTCTCTCCAAAGTGGTCTTCAATGGCATTAAAATGATAAAAACGCTGCTGAAGTTAATCCATAGGTTAATCTAATGTGTCTGTTTCCCTTTTAAATGATTTCTGATAATCCATAAGCATTAAAACTGCTTTTCCGTTTCCAGATGTCAAAGCTAGAGATAGGTCCACTCTGATGCAAAATTACATGCGCGAAGCCCTCACCTTTTCTCTTCACAACGTGTGTGTGGGGGACTCCCCCTTCAATTCTATTGGCTCTAACGGTCAGAAAGAGGTGTCAACCATCAAAATCGACCAAGGGGGGCCAGAGATATGGAAAATCCACCCAAATGACCCCAGAAGTGGTTTCTTTTTGCTAAATCTCTCTAAAAAGGTCAAATGTCACTTGTTTTGCATCAATCTTGATACAGGGTACTTATTATATGTTGTACTTTGGATTCCTAAAGCTTTTAGTCTACTAACCCATCATCCAAGGGTGGTTTTCACTATAAGTACAAAATAATTTTTGGACGGACACTATAATTTACAGTTTTTTACTATGTAAAATCTGAATTTTCTTTAAAATAAAAAACATCTATATTGATTCTGACTTTTCTACATCCAACTCACAGGTTTATCATTACTTTGAGAACAAAGATTATTAATTTAACCCTTTTAGAAGGGAAGATATGGTCATTTGTTCTGGGAATGTCATTTTCGAGCCTGAGACCTGAAAAACAGGCTCAGGGCTTAACAGGCTAAGCAAATTATTCCCTAACAACCGGTATATTGTCAGGTGTCTCGGATGCGGATACATGCTTGTTTTTCTGCATCTTTACTGATCCAACTTAATGAACTTCATCTGCTTCTTCTGGCTATAATACGGCTGATATTGTGAAGTACCCAAACATTGCTATCAGGGTCATCTTATGTTCATTCCAGTTGGCTAAAATGAAACAAAAATAATTAGACAGTGAAACAATTATACCAGGTTGTTGGAAAGGTTGTTTCAATGTGGCCTTTTAAATAATGAGTTTCTTAAAGTATGCTGGGTTGAAAATAAAACAAAGGAAAGACAAAAAGAAAAACCCAGGAAAAACATAAATAAGACTCCTGATCCATGATTATTGCACTGGCAACTAGTTTTCTGTAGCTTGTTGATAGCCTATGATTATCCACGTGCCCTGCTTTCCTCTGACACAGGCTGAAGCGCAGCCAATTAGCCTTTGGCCTGCAGAAAGCCATGCTCTGGCTGGGTTGGTTGTGAAAGCTTCCAGTGAAATCCCCACTTATGGAGTTAAGAGGCTGGATGGTTGTTTTATATGGTCTGACAGTGCTGATCAGAAATGACTGCTGACGAGTTATGATTGCAAATGCAAAGCGAACAGAATGATAATATGCTTTGCCATTCAGTCACTCCCTATGTCAGTCAGATTGATCTAAAAACAAAGTATGAAATGGTTACATCATTGTTTTTAAAGCAAAAGGAATGTACTTTATTCCTAATATCTAGCGAGTATGTGATGTTGGCCTGCTTCTTGAAAGTTATACATGCTCAGATTAATCAGTGGAAACATGTTTATCATTTTAATCCAGTTGTGGCACGAAAAATAAAGAAAAGCTGCTTACATCAAACGTAATTGTTTGTATCATTTGTGATTTTTCTTTTTACACTAATCCTAGATCAAATAATGCTGCATGCTGTGTTTGTAGGCATTCTGTTTGATGGAGTGAGCTTGAAATGAAAATGTGTCACCTGTTCCATAATCCTCGACAGGGGAGTATATTAAATGTTAATCCCTCACTATTAGAAATGGTGACAATATGAAAAAAGGAAGGATGGAGGAGGGGAAGGGAATGACACATTCTGGAGGAGAATTTGTTGATTTTATTCATATATAACTGAATTCTGAAGTAAACATAGGCTGTGTTGAATGAACCATTACATAATTTTCTTTTTGTGCATTTAAACTTATCCACATCCACACCATCACAAGTATCATGTTATTAGCTACCTCTTTTGATTGTGTGTCCGCTGAGAGTGTCTGAGATTAGTCTTGGATCGGTGCTCAATGTTGCTTCCCTCTGTGGCCAGATTGTATTCAGCAGCCTTACAACTAACGGCACAGAAGAAACAATTAGAGCCATAAAAGCTGATAGCTTGGGGCTCTATAGACCAACTTCACCATTACTTAGTTATTAGACGGGGACGGCTGGGAGGGGGGCTTTAAATGAAGTCATGGTTTAGGAAGAGGATTTGAAAGCAATACAGGGAGGGACAATAATAGAGGCAAAGGTTGGACTACAAAAAAAATGCAGTAGACATGAAGAAAGGTGAAGAGAAATGAAAAGGGAAAAAAAAGACAGCAGAGGTGAAGTAGGGCTTGTCTATCAGTGGGATATTGAGGGAATATGAGGCAGGATGAGATGAGGACGACATGACAGATCAAGGAGTGAACTAAGTGAGGCAGCACACAAGTGACTGCAGACGCAGAGCAGCGGTTGAATAACTTGTTTCACATGGAAATCATAACAGACAAAGGACTGGAGGAGGATTAAGTAGAGGAGAGAAGATAAGTTACACTCTGTGATGATTATAATGTTTCTATCTATTTCATACGGTACATTCAATTAATTGTAGTATGCAACAACATTTACTTGTAGGACAAAGTAAGAGGACTTTACATTTCAGAATGCTATTAAAACCAAACCTGCAGTGCATTAATGCAAAACATCATCACAGCTATCAGTCCATACAACAGGGAACATGACCGAATAAAGTACATTCACTCAATTCAAGTGCACTCAAAATGAAAAGCTAGTTAAAGTTAGTCAGGATGAGCTGAAAAGTGGCAGGATCTTGAATACCACTTTCCATGATTATGGACCAAATTGAGATGAGTAAAATGAATACGCTGGTGTTTTTTCTTTAGACATCCCAGGTTCTGGAGTGAAAGTCCCATTATTTTTCTACATTGACCTTTTTACGTGACTCACTATTGAGGAACTTATTTGGCTTGGATGAACATAAAACCATTTAACTCTTCAGTTAAAAAAATATCTGGTTCTTTGATGATGAATTGAAGAAACCTGAAGGCAGAAAAAAGAATCACTCCAAACGTGAGTCTTACCAAGAAACATCCAGTTACAGAGCTTGTATGTTTCTATTTTCTATAACATTTAGGATATAACTTCAAGAAAATGTTCTAATTGGAGTATAGAAACTCATGTACTTTTTGACAAACAAACTAACACAGATTTATAGAGGTGTCTAATTGTCTATTTATTTGAGCATGCATGCTTTATGCTTTGTATGCACTGGTTAGGTCAGAAAATAAACTAAAACCACTCTGACTCTTGTAGTGGAGTGTAATTGATTATGTGGGGAATTTGTAATCATTGATCCAGCCAGTTTTAATCATAGAACTGGCCTATTCAGCCATCATAATGTACTACATCTGAGAGATGGTGAGGTGCATTTTAGCTGTGTGATACATTTATTTTTATATATCTTGTTCTTGGAGCAATGAAGCTTGCGATTCCGATGAATCTACTTCATCCAGACCAATCTCAGAGAGCACAACTTTTTTTCCAGGCCTGAATAAAAGAATATCCATGTATAATGATCAACTATACAAATATCAAGAGTGCTCCCAATGTATGTGAGCATGTAATTTTCAATTGTTTTGATTAGCAATGAGACACTAACAGTGATATATTGTGCTTGGATGAAGATGAACCCAAATCCATGCTGTGGTCACGTCTGCATAAATGTTTCCTTAAAATTGCAGTCAATGCATAACTTCCAAAGGATAGGATGCCATTCACTTTAAGCCCCTCATCAAACAGTTTAAACTATTTCCCAACTTGTGATAAAGTATATATCTATCTATCTAAACATGCCCTTTTAGAGTGTATACACAGCAAGGGATGACCGGGGTCGGACTTTCTCAGCAGTAAATTGAGTGCTGCCATAATAACCTAATCACCTCGTTGTTCAATCTTCTAAGTGACACTTCACAGCCTTAATTACAATCTGTCGCCTGTTTGTTGGAGAAATCCAGACCTCCTAATCCAGTTGAGTGTAAAGGGAACAAATTGTGATTACTTGATAATAGACACTGTTAAGTCTGCTCCATTAACCAGAGTATGGCTGACCATAAATCACAACGGTTTATCTGAGCTGCTGTAATGGAGAAAATCTTCTGAGCTCCACATGTACTGCCATCCCTTTAATAATGAAACTATGAAATATACGTGAAAAGCAAAAGTGTACTGCGAATTGTTAGCAGTTACTCAATATCATTTGTTTGCAACAATTTTATTTTAACAGTTTTTTTTAAATAATTTTTTTATGCACACTTTGATTTTCTGTGGATGGGGAGAAACATCTCAAATCATATACCAAACAATATAAAAGCACCATTAACAGGAATTCGTAATAACATCACTTCTGTTGCCCTCAAATGTCTTCTCTTTGTACTTGGAGAAAAAAGGCTTTCAGGTTTTCTGAGGTTGAGTATACAGAATGAGGGATAGAAAAGAGTGACAATGTAGACAAATTAAACCATCAATTGGCACAGGACACCTTAATAACTTCTATAAAGTCCCATTTAAAAAGACTGCAAGTAACAAATACTGTATAAGCAAAAATAACCTGGAAATCACATATTTTTTCCAAGCTTTTAGTGCACGCTGGCAACAAAGTGGCAATGTTCTTGCAACTACCAGCTGCAGCGTAAAACAGACTTGGCGTGCAACACGTTAAAACCTTTATACAGTCTATGGTTTAAACCAATGGATATTCTGCGGCGGAGCAGCCGTTCCATTGTTTTGTGCTTTCAACTGTAAACTTCCTGCCAGGTGCTTGCTAGGATTATACTAAGTTAATGTTATCAAAAACAAACCTAGTTCTGTAAGCTAATGCTCAAATGTAATTTTGTTTGCTCGGTATGAGGTTACCTTTGTTTATTCTAGAAAGGAGGATGAAGAATTATTATATAATGTTCATGGTTGATTGTGGCTTTTGAACATGACCAATGAAACAGGATGTTTGATTTTCAAAGAACACTAAATTCACTCATATACAATCAATGTAGTTGAAGCAGAACCTTTTGGCAATAGTTTGATTGTCAGTATTTATGAGAACATATTCAGCATACAAGTATGAGATATAAATAATATGTAAATGTTGAGGAAAAGGTTCTTTTGAATAACGGAAACACCCGTTTAACTCAGGATTCATTGTATAAGACATGGACTTGATTACAATGGCAATTAACACAGACAAAAGGGGTTTCCGTTTTGCACATTTTCTAATAAGGCTAATGAGGCTTTGTATCATTTACTGAACTGGTAAAACAAATACATTTAACTTCACTCCAGGTGGTAAATTACAAGTACATCTTAACTTTTCCAACTTCATTTCTAGCTTAAACACTTCTGTTTAGTTGGCTGTGCAGTTTCTGGCTCCACCTCGCCCCTCTGGGACAATCCTGAGTAAAGCTTAGAGCAGCTTATTTCAACAATGTTTGGCTTCACTTTTCCTTTCCCGTTCCCTCATGTCCTGCATGCAAGCCGAGGCAAAACAGTACCCAGGAAAATGCAATATAGCGTAGATAAAGTTAATGTTTGTTGTGTTAGTACATTGGCTGAGAAGTAGCGGTTCACACTAAACGCATTATGAGTTCAAGATTTTACTGCTCGTGTATAACCAACCAGCACTGGATTAGCATTTCTCTCCCTTGAAAACAGATATACTGCAACAAAGGAAAATATTAATTTGTAATGTATTTATGGAGGCAGCAACATTTGATTTAAAATGAATATCAAGGAATTATTCACTACAACTGTACACTTGTATATATATCAAACGCTTCAGCAGCATGTGTTTAGGACTTGTTCTGTCCATCAGTTTTGAGGGTTCTAATATCTGGTACACTCTTTTCCTCAGTTCACCTGGGCCCTACATCTGCCTTTTAATTGCCTGCATGTGTTTCCATCCCTACAGTGAAATTCAACACCTCATTAAAGCCCTCTGCAAAACCTGAGTCATTCAGCAAGGAACAGGCAATTAAAGGGATGTTGGCATGGAGTTCCTGTTGGCTGATTTATTGATTGGCTAACTGTGGCTGCTTGTCTGTTTAATATCCTTCTTTTTAGGAGGGTTATATTTGCATGTTATATCTCTCCAAAACATTTCCGGAACCATATGCCATGTGTATAATGAGGGTTGTTAACGAAATAAATATATTTATTTAGCACATGCACTCAAACATTTAAAGAAGAAGATCAGACAGTCTCCAGGAGACTAAGTAGCACAGTGGACATAAGGAATGGATTATCTGGATCATGCAAAGTCATTTAAAGAGAAATTACTTTGCAGATTGAGTCTTCAGCTGCAAGGTGAAGCATAAAATTGATCGAAGTATGTATACCACAAAAACAACACAACCATGTTTCCATGTTTGGTAAAGGAAAACATAGCCTAAAGTTAAAAGGGTTGTTTCTTGCACTTTGTTTGCCGTTCCTGTGAGTATGAGGCTGTAATTTGCACCTTGGCAAAGATGATTCATGGAATACCTATGCACTCAGATCGGTTCTCACAAGTGATTTAAAGGTATAATAATCCTTTACGATATTGCTCTGTGGTTTCCAGGCCATTAAAATAACACCAAATGTGTCAGAGGAACACAAACTGTTCATTTAAAACAGATTGCTGGCCTAGCGCGGGACTGGGACCCAGACACTTGGGAGCTATTACTATGGTGTCACTTCTCTTGCTGTTTGCATGGAAGAGAAATGGAAAACATTTAGTGTGGCTCATATCTGGAATATCTTATACTTACATATATCACATACTTACAGATGAAGCATTGCCCATCTAGATCTTCAAAAGCTGCTGATCTTGCATGTCTGTGTCTTACTTTAACAGGGAAAATGCCTCTTTGAGTATGTTTCTAGACACATCTGACCTGCAACCATTTAGTGTTTAACATATTTGACACATCTTTGCAGGTTGAAAATATAGTCCATGAATGTCGTCGTTGTTATGAAGCTGAAAATATAAGCCTACATTATTTTCATATGGAGATAACAGTTTTACGCATTTACAGGAAAACATTTACAGTACGTCAAATTATAGCTTTATTTGCTGCTATTTACTGTCATTGCCTTTTGCACACTTTTCTCCACTTAAGTATCCCTCCTCTTAATTGAATACACTTGCTGTGTTTGAAGTGTTATGCTTTAAATGTGATTACGAAGAACAACCAAAGTATTACATATTTGAGATGTTTTGTCTTGAGTACGTCAATCTTCCTTTTCTTCCAATTATTTCTCAACTATGTCTCTTTTTTATTGCATTTAAATGTACATTTTATCCTGGTGCTTACCTGGAGCTAATACACAATGTCAGATATACTGTATGGACACTAGAAAATAATCAGTAAGGAAAAAATTCCACCTCAACCTTATTTTTTCTGTGATAATATCTTAAGGCTTAATTGTAAAAACGGTGATACATTGTGTGGATTTTTCCCTCTGATATTGCTAACTCACAAAATGGCAACAGATCACTTGATTTTCTATGGATGTAGAAAAATGCATGCATTATTTCCATTTAAATTAAATGTATATTTGAATGATGTGTATACATTATTGTCACCCAGGAACTCATAATGTTGGGATCAATATGTTACTCTTGCATGTCTTGCCAAGTTGAAGAGGAGTATGTCTCCCAGTTTGGATCCCCACTCCAACCCAGCAATCAAATATATCCTAATTAGGGCACTTGCCACAGGTCATAATACTCCGAATAAATCACAGTCATCATTCTTCCTCCATGCCTTATTTATCCTGCTAGGAATTACAGCAAAGCCTAGCAGCAGATATCTTCGCAGTGGGTGTACATCTGTAATTCTTGTTTCAGACTGCTGTATCTCTTCCAGGCCTAGTTTCTGTTTGATCTATAAAAAGAGGATGGGAAGGTCAAGTTTCTTCCCTGGAGAGTCAGAGAGTGTCCCGCTGAGCTCCATTTAAGCCACACATGATACTTTGCAGTAATTAAGCCGCTTTGTTGGAGACAAAATACGATTTAACTGAAAGTGCCACTCAGGAGTGTGCCTTTTTTCAGCACCAACAGATCCACGTCTGTGAAGAACATGGATCTAATTATAGCAAACTAATCCAGTTCAATATAATCAGACTGCTGTGGCTGGACAGGTGAATAAAGATATGATACAAAATATGTAATTTAATTACTATGGTGGAGTGTTAAGAAATGAAAAAAATAAATAAAATGCATCACATCTTTAGATGCTGTCCATGTTAAACTTCATCACTTCTGTATAACGATTTACATCATGACAGTTTCACTGTAAACATAAAAAAACGTTGTCCCTATTTGCTGTAGCTTTGAATATGCAGATAATTGCAGATTCAAGCTTCAACATCTTCCTCTGCGACTTGCAACCAATGCCTTATACTAGGCCGTTAAAAGCGATAACACATTTTTGTTTTGGTCCAATTTCCCTCACACTTGGTGGTTGTTTTGCAGGTGACCCATGGTGGTGCTGTTTTGAATATAATGCAATTTGTACACGAAACATTTCTTTTTATTTCATTAACCCATGTTGACTGACCAATCACCAACATTTGAGGCTTTCTCCGAGTGGTTGCTTGTTGATGCTAGTGCTTATTCCTCCTTGCTGTGTGCTGATCTAATTATCTAGTGATGTTTCACCTCTGAAATGTACTTTACATTGTCTTTACATTTATTTCAAACAGGTGTATATTAATATCTACCAAGATTTAATCATTAGATTATAATCATCCAAACAGCCCAGCAAAAAAGTTTCCTCAGTCCAAAATTAAAGAAATAAACCCATAACAATAAAGTGGCATTTACCTCAGCGTGACCTTTACTCTATGATTCTATGTGGGAAGATTGCCAAAAGCAGAGTAGTTAAAATCCCTCTGCAGTGGCACAGAGGGGAGAAGCTACAGGTACTCCAGGCTGTCAGGCGCTTAAAACACCACCCAGTGCTCTGAGAGCAGAGAGATACAAAGGAGGGTAAGCCGAAATAAAGACACTCTGCTAAGCCGCAAGCAAGCACGCCCACACACCTATGTACAATTTTAACCTTTTAAAAATGTGACTTGAGATTTAGTCCATTTAGGTACAGGATATGAATAAAGGTCACCATGACAGAACATCTACCAATTTTCTTTATTGAAAAGAGCACTTCAAAAGATTGGGAAAAATGCTTATTTCTAGAGGAAAATTTGAAAAGAACAATTACAAAATGTTGTGATAAGTTAAGTGGCTAATGTCTGTTGCTTTTTTAAATTGTACAGATATCAAGAATATTCCAATATTCTTGATATTCCAATGATGTTAACACTTGCAGTAATGAAAAAGTCAGTTTTTTCTAATGGGTAGCCATATACTTGAGTGAACCTTTAGAAGAATTATTCTAAAACGTCCTCTTTTTCTTCAGTGTCCTTTTCCGGGTTCCCCATATCCAGCTTTCCAGATTTCTTCTTGGAAAATACACATATTTATGTTTCAGTTAGGAAAGTGTCCATCCTTCCCTATTACTGTTAGAGTTAAGTCATAATTCAGGTAGCATGGCTCTATATTTGCATTGATTTTAGCTGTGTTTTTACCCCTGAGTCACAGTTTCCAGCCGTTTCCAGACAGACAGACATACAGACAGACAGACAGACAGACAGACAGGCAGAAGGTTAAACAGATGCCAGCTGTTTTAAAGTGTCTCTTGAGTGTCTTTGCGGGTATGCATTTTTCAAATGGAACCCCAATTCCAAAACTTGCAATGCAAGCAAGCATGTCTAAACTGAACAATATATCAATAACTCACCTCTTAAGGAAGTAATGGCCACCTCTGCTGGCTCTGAAGGTGACTTTGTTTTAGTATTGGCTGTCACAAGGACCTATGTTGAAACTTGAATTGATTTGCAGTTATATTTTCTACCACTTGCGCTTAAAACCTGTGCATCAGTTATTGCTGTATATGCTGATGCCAAGGTCATTTTGAACGTAAGAATGATAGAGTCTGACATTAGCCCCATTGCCTCTGAATGGGCAGATGCTTTGCTTCGGAAAGTAGGTTGCCAAGTGTCTGCTTTGATAACCCGGTGGGGCTGGCTGAGAGGAGTTGGCAGGCTTGTGGCGGGAAACTCCCTGTGCGTTTACTCACTGTAGATAGACTCTGCTGCATTACCATTTAGAGCACAATGAACACACACAAACACTGTACGGCTATGTTTCACACACAGGCACACGCACATATGCTTGGAACACACAGGGCTCCGTGAACATTTAACCTTAATACGTATACTTTTGGAAAATGCAGTAGCCTAAAATGTGAATGTGGAATTGTGGTTTGTTTTAACAACTTTTACAAAATGTTTGACTTTTTTTGTATTGAAATGTTGTGTAAAGTGTAATCTTTATACACATATTTAATCAATCACTTTTAAAGTATGTTAAGCACAGCAGAGACCTGAACAATGGACACAAGTGGGCTGCAACTTTGTTCCAGCATTTTAGATATAGGAAGTCTTCTTTATTTTGTAAGTAATCTACACAAAGTCTATGCCTTTACGTAACTATACCAATACTGTTTTTGCACTACTTAATACTTAATACTGTTAATATTTACATTCATTATGTGACCATCTATGTTTCCATGTAGTTATTGAATTGCTCTTTTTACTGCACTGTTAGTGTACCGTTTTATTATTATTGTACTGCTGTGTTTATTGTATTTTTGTAACTCTGGCACAACAATTTCCTTCGGGATGAATAAAGTCCTATCATATCTTATGAAAAAGGCAGTGAAGAGAGAAAACCTTTGGCGAGTGATCACCGCCAATTTAGATTTTTCTTCATCCACTTCCATAAAAACTGAAAGGATTATTGCCTTCCTTTACTCCCTTAAATATATTATCACCTTCGGAATATTTCACAGTCAAGATGGTTGTACACCTGGATCATGAGTCATTCAGCTCACTTGACTATATAAAGCTGAGAGGTTTCGGTTTTAGGCTTCCATCAGTTCCAATACAAGAGATGTGTTCATTCATGGTTTTCAAGTTTGTTTGTTTTCCCTTTTTAGTCTCACACATACATACATTTATAATGTTTACGACGTGTATCTCATACCTAGCAGTTGTTGTTTTGTCTTCCTCTCTTAGTTTATTTTTTTTCTACCCACTGTTACACCATCATTGTCACTTTACACACTCTCTACTTCTTTACTCACTCATAATATAACATATTCCTGCCTCCCCTGCCTCTGCTCTGTCCTCCTGTGTATGCTGACCTCCTTTGTTTCAAAGGGGTTAGTACATTGCAGCAGTGAGTGCAGGGACAGAGAAACTGATATAATAAGAACTGACTGCTAGGATGTTTGCCTGTAACCCACTTCCGCAGACTGATCGTATGAACACTGTGATGGGTGGCTGAATTAGTGGTGATGCAAGGGGCAACCAGCTAAACTATTACCAAGGGCACCGAATTGGTCAGGGCCAGTGGCGGTTCTATGGGGTGGCACGGGGTGGCAGCTGCCACCTCAGAAAAATGCCTTGCCACCCTAGTTGCCACCCCAGTTGGCAGCTTTGTTTTGAAAGAAAAGTTGTGGCTCATCGGACATTTAAGAGAGAAAATCTCTAATGTCCGAGTGCAAGTGAATGCAGCACAAGACGCGAGCCTTGTAACCCCTCCCCCGGCCCTGGCGCGAGCGTGGAAATATAATTGGCGGCGATTTCATTTGAACGGGACGGCGCAAAACGAGAAGCATTCGAACAAGGAATGAGGTATTTGCGGTCTACAATGACAGAGAAGAGACTGTCAAGTTTGGCTGTACTCAGCATTGAATCAAAACGCACCATAGCTTTAAATCTTAATACGTTTGTGAGGCGATTTGCTGAACAAGATGGTAATCGCCGCATTTAGCTGTTATAGGCATGCCAACTTGATGCTCTGCTCACGGATGACTCGATGAGCATAAAAAACTGTTAAGATGATGACCTTACGTGTGTATAACATGTTTCTTCTTTGTGGGGGTCTGCCCCCAAAAAACAGTTTTAAGTCCTGAGAAAGTCAAATAAGACGGTGTGTAAAACTTCACTGCCCAGCCAAAAAAAAGTAACCACTTTGATTTAACTAGGCCAGTAGGTAAGGACTTAACTGCAGCGATGTATATGTTTTAGCTGAATATACGTTTTTTAACCCTAACTGATGCAGTTAGTCACTTCTTTAATGTTTGTTCTTTCTGATGTAAAGTCAAGGTTGTAACTGTTTGCAAGGAAGTTGTGGGGCGCTGAACTGTTCTTTTGATTCTTTTGATATATGATAGTAATTACTTGTCTTTCAAATTTGAAGGAGGGTGAGCAAGCATCTTGAGGAACATTCATCATTAACTCCTCCAAAAAATATAGTTTATTTAATAATAACACTGAATATGTGAATCATAACAGTGATTGATTGACAGCTGATAGGAATAATATGATTGTTAATAGTATCATATTGATTCAGACAAACATCGACGAGACAGTTAATTAATGTACTTATTGCAGCAGTCTGCATAGATTTGGTACCCCTGCTGGTCTAAGAATGAAACAAACTCATTCAGTTATTGTTCAGTTAAAATTCATTCAATTATGTCTGCCACCTTATATATTTATATTTAAGGCTTTACTGATGTGCCACAATAATGTCACCTAATGTTATTGAGTTAAAATATAAATATTGTGGCTTTCCAAGTTAACATTAATTGATATGACTGCGATTAAATCAGCATAATACTTCTGCCAGGGGATGCCACCCCTCAAATTCTCCTGCCACCCTCTTGCCACCCCATGAATATTTTTCTAGATCCGCCCCTGGTCAGGGCCATCACAGAACGTTTATATATGAACTGGGTAGAAACTTGTGCACGCAGTCTGCAGGCTGCAATTGTATTGTATGAGCTTTTCACATGAAACACACACAGACACACATACTGTTTCCTTTCAAGATTATTCCAACCTTTAAAAAAAACTGTATTTCTGTGCATGTTGTGTGTGCTGTTGTGTCCTACAGGCTGTGACATTGAGATACAGATCTTTTGTTGTGTCAAATTAATTAGCTTGGAAGCCTGCCTGCTTCTCTCAGTTTGACCCTGGCTGTGTGTGTGTGTGTGTGTGTGTGTGTGTGTGTGTGTGTGTGTGGTGTGTGTGTGTGTGTGTGTGTGTGTGTGTGTGTGTGTGTGTGTGTGTGTGTGTGTGTGTGTGTGTGTGTGTGTGTGTGTGTGTACATAGAAGTAAGACCTTATTTTTTAATGCTGAAGTGATCATCTTTTGTGTTCGTTTAGTCTGTTCGTCCATTATTCTCAACTTGAGTGCACCGTTTCTTCTCAAGGTTCAGCTCTCATGGACTAGAAGCTTTTATTGCTGCAATTACATTCTGCCAATCAACATGTTTTGTCTTGCTGACCTTTTTTCAGATGTGTGACAATGAAAGAGTGAAATTCACCTGGCCGTAACCTATGCAAAAAAAACTCTGTTTCATACACTCCTTTATGATGGTACCTTTACTGCACATTTCTTGTGACTTTTCTATGACTTGTGTTTCGTGTGTTGATCACATTTTCTATGTGATTGACATCTGCATGACATATGACTTAGTTTTTATTTTTGTGCTAGATCACATCGTAAAATACATGTTTATCTCAGTTCTGTATGAATATAAGTTCAATGAAACATGAACATAAAATGTCATTTTCTAATCCATTTTCCCTCACAAAATATGTGAGGTAATGCGTATATTATGCCGATTTATACACACATCAACAATCTCAACACCTGTCACCATCATTGTTTTATGTAGTTTAAATTTGGAAGTTAGCGTACAGTGGCTTTTGCTACTAATGCAACACACAGTTCATATACTGTCTACACTGTATGTGTAGTTTTACCTTGAGATTTTCAATCAAATATAAATAAATATACTGAGTTATTTTGACAGAGATTATTGAGGGATTTTAGCCCAGAAAACATGGGAATTAAATTACATATCCATAAAGGTTGTCTTGTAAATGTCAAGTCCCTGGGATAAAATTGGGTTTGCTTAGGGTATTACTTTTATTCATATAGCTCTGCTGAACTTTTCATATTTCCTCCTCCAGATAATCTCCAGCTTGTTTATCACATCTACCATTTCCTTTCGTTAGAACTCTTCCAGGAACTCAAAAGACAACAGATTAGACCAAACTAAATGTTATAACCCTTGAGAAACTGCAGACAATCAGGTGAGAATGTTAACTTGTGCATGTGAAACTGGTTTCTCTAAGCAAGATATTTAAATGGTAACCATTTTCGACAATATGATGAGGTACATGACTGCCAGTGAAGACTTGATATCCAACAAAATATTCTTTAGCAAGTGCAACATGCTACAGTAGAATGCTCTCAATGTGTTGTGTTATCGTTCTATATTTGATTAACAATGCAGAGTAGAGATTCAACTTAATGGTCATAAACCAACACTGGAAAAACTTACATTTTCAACGTATAATGGCTGTGAATTTAAAGTCTGCATACCACTAAAGTGGTTCCACATATTTCTGGGAGCATAAAAGTCTGAAGCAACAATATGCTCATCCATATAATGGTTGTTGAGATATTTTATTAAAAACCATATATAAAAATGCATAGGATCAACATCTCAGGAAGACCCATTGGGGACCATGAATATAAAGTTGACTAACTGACCACCAGGCCCACATTACAGTTTTCTGGACTCACGCTTGTATGACCAGAAACCCACACCAAACTAGTCATTTCTAAAGCGTTGCACCAACTATAAGAAAGATCATGTGCTTCAGAAATTGCCATAACAGCAGCTTAACTTCAACTTCCAACTGGCATGTCGTGCCCGTCCATATCCAGTTAATCCTTTGTGAGACTCAATTTGAGGTGACCCTCCACTGGCAGTGTACAGTACCGAGCATTAATAATCCTGGGCTATAGCAAAGGGGAATGAAAACAACGACATGGATGAGGTGGAGGTTGTCTTTTATTTGCTGCGAAGACCCGAGTGCTCTCAATAAGGTACAGGTAAGACCAACATTATTAGAAAAGCTCAAAAATGGCGGCAGGCCAGCGCCACTTGGATTTACAAGGGGCAAAGCCAATCATAACCAATTTCATCATTCTTGTGTGTGAATGCGCAGAGTTTTGGAGTGTGTGAGAGAGATAGGTTGATGATCCTTTTCTATGTGTGTGCTGTGTGCCTGTGCATGCTTGTCTTTACAATCATGCTGAGCAATGCTCCAGTCCCTCCAGGAGCAACATTTAAATCTGACCCATCCATCTGTCTCTTGCTGTGGGCTGACTAAGTAGCTGTTGGCTCATAATTCATGCTGGATAATATAATACACAAACCATGCAGTCACATTATACTAGATTTACACCTGCTTACCAAGGCTATGATGTGACAACAAAACACACAAGGAATGCCAGGCGAACAGCTGAGCACTCACACAAATAGCTCCTATTGTCCTGATGAAATTATTTAAGCCTTTGATTGAAAACACATTTGACCAAACATGTGTTGAAGTATTTACAAGTGTAATGTTGGTCACATACACAATCATTCACTAATTTGCAACCACAAAGCTGATCAGTGAGCTTTGCCAGTGGATTGTTTCATTTATGGAAAACATGTTCTAATTTATTTGCCCAGCTTAATGTACAAAGAGGATTTATACAACAACCTTAACATTCACTTTTTTCCTTTCTTATCTTGCCTCTTCGAACAGTACTTATCTGATCTGAATACTAAATCTGTCTCCATGCCCTGATCGCCATCTACTGTAACCCATCCTACTCTTTTCAATTGTTATGCTTACTTTTTCCTCCATGAATTTTATTTACTAATTTCACTCTCGCTCAGTTTTCCCCCTCATCTCTTGCCGCTACATTTCTGCCAAAGGAATTTGGCATGGCCGCTCATTTCTGATTCGGCCTGGAAGAACAGAATATTAAAGAGCCGTTGTCCCCAGGATGTCAGCACTACAGGGAAACCATCTCAGAGGCAGACATAGCAGTGCTATGATTTCTAAGAGATTGATTCAGAATCTTGAAGGAGGAGTAATTGACATCTTCAAAGCTTGTTTTTCAAAGTGTGTGTGATTGTGGAAGAGCAGCATGTGATATATCTGTTCCTGACACTGATAAGAAATGACTTTTAGTGGCATCTTTCAAGCTGACCAATAGTGCTGCTAAGCTATGATATGTTACTCAGGCACACAAAGACATGTACTGATAGAAAAACATACAAGCATTTGCTAACTGGAGCAGTTCTGCTATGGGATTACATCTCCCTCTGATCTGTGAAAAAAAGGACTGTCCCCTCCCAAGGGCCAGACAGTAAACAAAAATCACAAAGTGATGCACTGTCACACAACAGACTGATAACACGTCTGGGAGACCGATCAAGCAACTAGAAATTATTCATGCACTCTGGTTTAGTTCATGTTTGTTCTCTTGTAATCAGTCATTGTTGAAGTGATTATTAAGCAGGGACTGAAGCAAGAGAGGGGTCAGGGTGGACAAATAAAAGATTGAAAGACTGGACAGAGATTTGAAATTATGATAAGAGAAAGAAAAAGATGACAGAGTTCAGTGAAAGTGTGTTGCCTAATAATGAATGTAATCTGCATTTAGATGATATCAGGCTGGTCATTCCTGATGTGAATTCATTAGCTCTGATTAAAGATTTAGAGCAAGTGTTGTTTGAAGAGATGCTGCAAAGTTGTTGAGATGAACATCCAGACTGCAAACAGTCTTTAAAGTCATTTAAATTGATATACAATATAATTGTATGATTCAATTAGTACATGAAGTAATTTTAATCTATTACTTTGCCAGTGCCAGAAGCACGATAGTCATTTAATCGATTACTGCATGTTACTGTACCTCCGTTTATATTGTGTCAGTGTGTCTTATGGACCGAATAAAAGAGCTGCTTTTGATCCAATCACTGCATGAGTTTCTTGATGCCCCAACATACATTACATTACATGTTACTTGCTAGACACTTTTATCCAAAGCGACTTACATACTCAATACTGTGGGCAATCCCCACAGGAGCAATTTGGGGTGAAGTGTCTTGCCCAGGGACACAACGACATGCTGACTGCAGTGGGGTTTGAACCTGTGACCCCCTGATCCCAACACCAAGGCTCTACCCACTGCGCCACACGCCTCCCACATACTGCAAACAAGCATCAACCTATCAAAACATGCTGAAGGTTGCCATCTATTAAATCAGGCGACATCACACTTAAAAGATAGAATCAGTGGGATGAAACCCTCTTTAATGGTCACACATGCAGAGCACAGTGAAATGTGGCCTCTGCTTTTAACCCATCCTAGTACCAGGAGTCTAGTACTAGGAGTGGGCAGCTATTGTACAGCGCCCGGGGAGCAATGGGAGTGGGGGGAAGGGGGTTGTCCGGTGCCTTGCTCAAGGGCACCACTGCAGGGCAGGAGGTGAACTGAGGTGCACTTTTAAGAAACCTATTTAATATGATGTAACCATTAGTGATGCATCATATTGACAACTCAAGTCTTTCCTTTAATATTAGCAAGGGAAACCCTCTTATTGTCTGCATTAAATCCTCACTATGTACACATGTTAATGTTAACCTTCAAGAGTATGATTCATCTGCAGTATTTCTGTGTTGTATTTCTTCTTTTTCTACCTCTGAGATCATGTATTGCCTTTACATATCAAACAAATCCCTTGTGAATAGCTGCTAACCCAGTGTTGAGTGACAGGCTTCACTACTGGAGCATACCTTTGGGATGTGGACACTATCTTCTTTGCTTTGGTGAAAAGGGCAGAATGACTTTATCAGAATCCACACAACTGCAGTCTGATGAGAAGCTTGATAGTTGAAGTTATTCAACATGATTGATGTATATTCAGCTTTTTTTTGGAGATAGTGTCTATATGAATCAGATCATATTGACAACAAACAGTAGCAGGGCACTTCAATGGCACATTTTTCTATATGGAGATAAAGCAATATTCATTAAAGAGGCAGTAGTGTCTTCACTGCAGATTACAATCTTTTGTTTAAAATGTAAATCACTCAGCTTTTGTGTGACTGGCTTAATTTGACATATTTCACTTAGTAACCAAAGCATTATTAGTCTTTTCTTGCTTTAAAAACAATGCCTTTTTTGTTTTGTTTAATTAAAGTGACTCTAATTTGCTTTTTGTAACAATAGATCTAATCAACCTAAAAATATGCCTCAGTCAGATCAACTTAATTAATCAACATAAGGTATATGTATTTATGTGATAAATAGTTGATTTAGCTAAAAACAAATAATAATGGTCACACTATTTGAATAAAAGATACAATAGTTAAATATTATACTTAACTTCTTACTTAACCTGTTAAGCCCTACCTGTTTTTCAGGTTTCAGGCTCGAAAATGACATGCCCAGAACAAATGACTATAACTTCACTTCTATAAGGGGTAAATGAATAATCTTTTTTCTCAAAGCAATGATAAACCTGTGAGTTGGATGTAGACAAGTCAGAATCAATATAGATGTTTTTATTTTAAATTCAATTCAGATTGAACATAGTAAAAAAATGTAAATTATAGTTTCTGTCCAAAGAAAACCCATTACTTATAGTGAAAACCACCCTTGAATGATGGGATAGTAGACTACAAGCTTTAGGAATCCAAACTATAACATATAATAAGTACTCTGTATCAAGATTGATGCAAAACAAGTTAAATTTGCCAAAAAGAAAACCACCTCTGGGGTCATTTGGGTGTATTTGCCATCTCTCTTTGAACCGTTGGAGCCAATAGAATTGAGGGGGAGATCCTAAATCCATCTAAACATTACCATTGGTGAATGAGAGCGATGCGCAGCCAGCATGCCCAAAACCGGAAGCTGGGTTACACCATGGATGTATAATAAGAACTGGGTTGCGGTCGAATACTCCAAAAGAACAGCTCCTAAGTTCTAACCCTATCGTCTATTCCTTGACCTCGGAGTGAAACGTCATGGGGTTAAGGGATAGTGGATAGGAGAATTCAAAAGGATTTAGGAGAAGAGACTGCGGTACTTTAGAGAATCTGACTGCACTTTCACTATCCGACGTGTTTATGATGCGCCAGCGGAGGTCATAAATGTGCGCCTGCTGCTGTGGGGAAACTATGGAAACTACAGTTTTCTATACAGCGGACTAGAACATGGATGTTTAATAAGAACGAGGGACTACTGTAAACTCATCTAGAGACTCTGCACCGTGCTCTGATGCTGTTGTTGTATGCTTTATGAACGGGGACAACAGAGAAACATATTCTTCATGACCAAAGTTGGAATTGAAATAAAAAAGGAAAGTGAAACTTATGCTCGTCACCCTCTCCCTCCGGTCCACATTAATACAAATGATCCCAATACGTATGATTGTATGAAAAGATCTTAAAATCAATACAAATGTATTTATTATAAACGTTAGTCCTTAACATCTATCACTGTGTATATCACCATTCAAACATCTTTTAAAAGTTGAACAAACCCCACACAGCTCAGTAAAGACTGTGAAATGTTGACTTTATTTGATAATTTCAGTAAAAACTAATGTTCATATTTCTCTTTTTGATTATAATACTGATGAACGTTCAAAACAAAGCACTTTGGCAACTTACCACATACGTTTTAAAATGCTTAATAAGCACCGTAACTTTCATGATATCATTTCTCGTTCATAATCGGTTGTTTCCGTGAACGGCCGACTGTTGTGTGACGGCAAATGCCGCGGCCGCAAGGCATTGTGGGGCAGCATTTTCTCCTCTCCTTTCGGTTAGGGAGGTCCAGTGGTTCCTAAGCTAAAGGAGGTTATAAAGGAAGTTTGAAACCTCCTTTCCTTTTAATTTAGAGAATTCGAACGGCACTTATCATGGCTGCCACTGAGGGACTTCCGGGTCATTTCACTCCGTTAGGAAGGTTTCGACTGCAACCCTGGATACAGCGTCGGAGGCGGGGTCTCGTTCTTTCCCATGAGAGCTGCTCATTGGCGCATGAAGGCAAAATGGCCCTACTTTTGAGAGAGCGAAACGTCACAGATTACCCATCATGCCTGGCTGTCAGAGCAAAATAACCCATATGTGCGCTCACAGAGCATGCGCCCCTTAAGCCCCGCCCCCTGAGCTCCCACTCTCGGCTCACTAGAAAGAATGGAAAGAGAAAATAAATCTAGATTCGGCTTTTAGTGCATTTTACAACTTTAAGGACTTAATGATTATAATAAGGGCTATAAAATAGTTCATACTGGGTAGTTTATTTAGTTTATTAAAACAAAATTATCCGCTGATTTACAGACGTCTCTTTCCCCATGTTAGTCAATGGGAAAAAGTATTTGTGGGCCCAGTGACATCACGGACTGATACGGAAGTTGTAGTACCGCCGTTTGGACACAACACATTTTGGGCACGGAGTCAGGTGCACTTCCTGGGGGCTTGGGTTACACTCTATAGAAAACTACGTTTATTGACATAAATGTTATGATGGATTATCAGTAATCATTTAAAAGGGACACAGAGACATTGGATTAACCTTCAGCAGCGTTTATCTGCGTTTTAATGCCCTTGAACACAACTTTTGATCAGAAAACAGCAAAGGTAAGACGTATTTGCCGTTTTGGCCCCGTAAAGTGAAGTTGTGTGTTGTCTTTCCTGGCTTTCGCTGCCATGAGTTTTGGTCGGACAGTGATGATACTTATAGCATTGGAATCTGTGGAATCTCAGCTTTCATATGATATCTAGTTTGTGCAGAAAGTATAAAATATTGCTTCCATGAGTTATGTGCTAAGTGCGTTAGCACCCTTTCGCTTAGGGCTGATTCAGAGGCTTGGCGTTAGACTTTAATTTTGTTTAGGTAAAAATAGTTCATATCGTCAGTTAGCTGGGTTTCTTCCCGTTAAGTGGGTATGACACATTGATTGATTGATTGATTGATACATTTTTAAGTAAAATAAATAATTACAAAACAAAAAAAAAGTTGCAGTGCATAGTCATGTAAGAGAAATCAAAACAAAAATGACATTTACAACAACAACAACAGCATGGCGGGGCTATCGGGCTTAACAGGATAAACATGTTAATATCAAATATAAGGTGACCTATATTAAACTAAAAGGAGGTGTGTCCTGGGTCACATGACAATGAAGCTATTATTTTCAATAAAGAAGCTGCCAAATGTTCATAACAATTTTCATATGAAAAATAAAAAGACACTAACATCTTTTAAAAAGACGTGTGAATGAAAGTCGCAAGAGGAAAGGCTTACAATTTGTAGGTGTGTTATTCGACAGTTTTCACTAGAACATGAGATCAGCTGATATCACTTTTGACAGTTAATAACAAAGACAGCAAGGATATTAAGAGGGACCATGCGTGAGAGTAAATGGCAGGATATATAAGAAAGAAATCATAGACCTAAGCATGTTGAGCAATAGTCAGAACTTACATGTAAGCTGGAGCATCATTTTTATGCAGACATATTACATATTACACATGTAACTGCTTTCTGTCAGTATCCACAGATCAGCCATTGAAATCTGAATGTGATGCGCTTTTGTGGCTCAAGCTTTTTCACTCACTCTTTCTTCGCTAGTGACTGTGTCTTTCTTACTGCTTCCACTCTCTCAAACACATTCATATGTTCTCTCTCCCTCTTTTTTCTCACTTTCTCACAACATCTCTCCCAGCTCCTTACTCTCGGTAGATGTCAATCAGTGAGAAGAGCAGCCGAGACACACAGCCATCCTCAAGGGGTCACGCAGAGCGGTCACTGCCAGCAGGGCCTGTTGACAGCTTGCCGCTCGTTATCCAGAGCTGAGACAAATTAGATCCCTACAGCGGAGAGAGTCGGTCAGAGGAGCCAGGTGTGGCTGCAAAGACAGGGAGGATGGTCATCAATTCCACAGTCCAATTCCAGGCACAAAGCTGTGAAAGATTGTGCAAAACCAACAATTTTCAATATCCTGGAGTTGCCATGCATTGACAAATTAGACATTACAAATATATTTTGTTATGAATGCTATTGACTCAATATATGTCTGTACTGTATGTCAATAAGGTGCTCAAGGTTAGTGAGGTTAAGTAGTATATTTTGAAATAATTATTGTAATGACACTTCCTAAAGAAATGGTGACCTTTGCTTCATGTATTCATTCAATGTTTAATAGGCAAAGCTAGAAACCAACCAGAAAGAAACAGGGCTTGTCCTTGATGTCAACAAGTACATACTATAGGCATGGCTAAGGTGGTGAACAAGCACTATCATCTTGCAATCCGTGTCAAACAATCATATGAAATTAAATATTTAAAACTGATAAACTGGGTCATTTTTGAGTGGCATTGGGATGCAGTTCAGCAACAGCTCACAACATGTGAAGAGGGTCAAACTCTAGTCTTCCCTTGGTAACAAGATGTTTCAGTATGATTTAAAGGAAAGAGCTGAGAGTGATCCATCAGTGCTGCCGCCTATCAGAGTTGTTAGGATGTCATACTGTGGACCTCTACCTTTACCTTTGATTTACTTTCACTTCTTTCTTACAAGCAAGCTTGTTTTGACAGCACTTAACACCCTTGTAGCTGCCCTGAAGTACCAGAGGAAAACATTTCTCTTCCCAGAAGGAGGACATAGCGCTATCCAATAAGGAATGGAGCGACTGGAATAGAAAACAGGACAGAGAGCAATGGGTGCACCATTAAGAAATAGCCACTAAACTACATCTGACAATAGCCAAGATTGCACTTGAACCCAATTCATCGAGGTAAAGTGGCCATTTGAGGAGGTGTGGTGGGGAATTGGTGTTCTAGGATTGAGATAGAGGAATGCAGAGAGCGTAAGTTGAATTCTGTATACATACGTCACTGTAACACACTAACACTTTAGCCAAGGAAGTCATGGCATTCTAACATTTAAACCCACATGTAGTACGTATCCATACACAAATAGTAATAGAGGTTTCCTGCATGCAATTCACATGAGCCACATGAAGAGTCAGTCATAAGCATTCATCATATAACAACAACAAATATACAATCTGTAATGTACAAACAATAAACAAGATTTAGCAGCAATCCATTTAGAATAAAACAGCTGAGTATTCAACCCAGTCTCACGTAGGGATGGGCATCGTCAAGGTTTTAACGGTACTACTACTTTTATCGATACCGCTTATCGGTCCGGTCTTTTAACGGTACTCTTATCGGTTCTTTTGGAGAGAAAAATTAGGTAAACGAACTATATGTTGTATGTCAGGGACTACGAATGGAAATTAGCTCAAAGCTAAAATCCGGCATATTTACACTTGAAGCATTATTTGTCTAAAGTGTTCATTAATGTGCATTGTCCCTATTCAAATAAACGATTAAATGACAAATGAAAATAAACAAATTGTGAACAAAACTAACATTGCTTTTTATTTAAATTAAATACATAATATTTCACATCAAAAGAAACAACAACGTTTTAACAAATGGTATTAAATAATGTGATGACAGAACTGTGAACAGAATGGCTGAAACTTTAACAAACTAAATAACTCAGTTACCTCTAATCATCAACCCATGTTTTTGTATCATTGAGTTAGCTCCGTGTGTTGCTGCTAGCATACATAACACCTGACGTGGAAACGTTACTCGTGGATGGGGCTACAGAGCTACTAGAAAGACAGTCGAAAACGGTGCATTCCTCCGTCTGAATGTGGAGCACTTTTGCTAAATGTTTAGACCAATTTCTCGTGTTACCGCCCTGACATGCTAAACTCTTATTGCACTTTAGGCAACGAGCGAGACGGGTAACATTTAACCACACCTCGGAACGCGTTCTCTCCACCATCTCCTCCGTGTGTGTGTGTTGCTGCATGTAGCAGCTGTGTGTGTGTGTAAACTGCCCCGCCCCCTCGCACACAGACGGGGGAGAGAGATCTCTCGTCTGGATTGGAGAGATCGAAAATACTAAAAATGACGCATTTTGCAGTCTTTTTGCGTATTAGAAACGGAGTTGGCGACACTAAAACTGCAATATAATGTTTGTGTAGCAATAATACACATGACATATTTTTTAGATGTCTCCAGTACCGATAAAAAGACCGATAACGTCGGAGATTAACGGTACCACGGTCTTTAATAATTCAGCCCCGGGGCCCGTTTAATACCGGGGCTCGGTACCCATCCCTAGTCTCACGGCATTTCGTGTTATAGTCACAAAATTAATCTATTGATTCGTGTTCACCAACACGATTTTCCCCAATGCAATGTAAATAATAACAAATTAGAAGAAAAAAAAGATTCAAAAAAATACAGAACTATTTTAGAAGCAATGTATTTATATTATATCTCTACATTGCTCACCCTGGAGCCACACTAGCTACTTTTGCTAAAATGATCACATAATCTCTCAAATGTGTTTTTAAAGTGATTATCTATCAAATAAACTTATATTAAAATGGTTAAGCAGATTTGTGGGTGTCTATCTGTATCTCCGCGTAATTGTGGACTAGTGCTCCAAGTGTATTATGCTCATTCATGCATTTGTATTTGCCAGCACACAAATTGCTGCCATGACACAAGTGTCACTACTTTTTCCTCCGTGTGAGTGCATTCCCTTTTATTCGACAGGCTCTGAGGCATAACAAAGACCACTGGAGCTAGTATATTGGCAATCACACAAATCTGCCTTCACCTCAATATTTAATGAGCTGAGCAAATTAGCCATACAAAGCAATCTATTGAGCCTTTCCTCCCCACTTTGCTGATGCACATGCAGAGAAAGGCACCTCACAGAAAGCCTATTACAGCTGAGCCAACACTTCTAATACCTATGAGAAGTATCTTGTACACACAAATATGGAGAAGCTCATGCACACACCCATACACACACACATAGGCCCATGCACACACCCATACACACACATTGGCCAGCTCTACTGCTCAAAACACACTTTACCACATCCTGTCCACAAACTACCAAAGAAGCTCAAAACATTGACATAATAATAGCACTCATTTTCAAATTTTCAGTTGTGTGAAATAGAGACTTTTAAACAGTTAACGACAGTGCCTCCTTCAGTCAATCAAATAACACAAACACTGATGAGTTGTCTGTGTCTGATGGAGCTGCATGTGTCTCGACTGTTAATTAAAATGTAGCCTGAACCTTGACAAGTCTCTGACTCGGAGAGTAAGTTAATTAGCTTGTTAAAAACTTGGTTAAGGAAACGTTTAATGGTGCAATACACAGTGAGAGTAAATTGGATTGTGTCATGTTTGAGGAATAGCAAACAACTGCTAGCCATCCCATCTTCGCACTTGGTATATTTTCTCAATGATCCTCAGACGCCTTGTTCAGAGTGTTAGCCTTAAGGGACCCATTATTGGATCTTGAAAATATATGTTTCTTAAATTGGTTTCAATCATTAAAATAGGCATAAATACTTGACGAAACAAAATGAACATTGACCGAAGGTGAGATCTTACTGTCATTTCACGATAGAGATACTCCTAGAATGAATATAAGAATAGGCACAATTTAATCTAAAAAACATTGTGATAACATTATTTTCATATGAATGACATTTCTGCATATTATAACTTTATTTAACTACTTTTGAAACTCGTTCAAAAACAAAGGTGACAGGGGAAAATAATGTTGATTCATGTACCAAAAGATGTCTCTGGTGTTAACGCCATACTGTTCCTCTGTGTGCCGTGTGTTTATGCAAAAATGGGAACGACTGTGTGTCTAAGTAAGACACGGAGGTCTGGCAGAGAAATCCCTGTTTAAATGCTATATCCCTGTCTAAACAACTACTCCATTTCAGCCTGCAGCATAATCCCTGCACTCACGCTAAAGCTAATTCACGGTGCTCAGGGGAGATTTTCCCACCCATTCTCTCACTTTCACTCACCATTTATTGCATTATTGGATTCTTATTCAACAACATCTCCTTTTTTAATTCATCACAGAAAGGATAACTATCATAAAGGATAGATAGATAGATGGATAGATGGATAGATAGATAGATAGATAGATAGATAGATAGATAGATAGATAGATAGATAGATAGATAGATAGATAGATAGATAGATAGATAGATAGATAGATAGATAGATAGATAGATAGATAGATAGATAGATAGATAGATAGATAGATAGATAGGGATAGATGGATAAGATAAGATTGTAAGTGAATAGGTGTTATTGTCCCCGAACAATAAGATCATCCTTTTACTTGTACCTTGATAATTATTGATAACAATCAAGACAGTCTTGAGACATGTCGATTTGCATGAGAAACAAATGATTTCTTCACGAAGACAAGGTTATGTTTACTTGCGGTTTGTCGCCCACGACCATCACCCACATATTATGGTTTAACTCCAGGGCGGAAAGTGACTCTTTCTCCGCCCCTCAATTCAGGATTGAATGTAGACATTTAACATCCTTTTCCATATCATAGATAGTCTTTTCCTGCCTTTGACAAAATGATACACATTTTCAAACGATGTGGAAAATTGTTTGTCAGTTTGAAACTGTGGCTTCGAGGTGGATTCTTTCTTTTCCCTCAAAACCTTAATCATTCGTCCTATTATTCTCATGTCTATCTGGAAGTCTTTTATTTCCCTGGCAACGTCTTTCTCTCCATGCCACACAATTTCTTGGCGGTAGCCCTACTTACTGTCTCACCCATCTGTTTCCATTCATTAGGACAGGATTCGCTTCTCTGCTCTTCTGACACCTTTTCACATCGGGCTGCACAATGTAATTAAATAGGTTGGGAGGAATGATTTCTGAGTTGCAGCTAGCTCTGTCCTTTTCCATCTACTTTAACTCTGAATCAGTTTTTCTAATAGGATGGAGACAACATTGTGCTATTTTGTTGAGATATACTGTGAACTTCCATTGAATGTCCTATCTCTCTCATGTGGTGCACCTTTTGTGTCAAGATGTCAGACATTGTGCCATTCTCCAGCCACAAGTTTGTTTGCATTTTAGGGAGGCAAATTATAGAAAAACCCCTATCATTTGTGTTGACGTTAACTAAAGGGTGCAATGGGGCGACTTACTGTTTGCAAAGAAACTCTAGCAGACTTATTTTTGAAATATCAGCATGCAGTAAATCATACTGAAAGTGAAAGAAGGAAGAATGGGTTGATTACTTTTGAGTGCAAAAGGCAGTCTGACAAAGACAAAATGAAACATATACAGTATGTGATCAGACTCTAGGCGTTGAGTGGTGACCACCGGCCAATATGACAGACTGGTGAGAAAGACTCCTGGGGTACGAGGGCAGCTTGTGACCACGGGAGGACTCTCTGACTTGATTTCTTCATCAGCAGGTGCCATGGTCCCCTGACACACGGACACAAGCAGCCAGCATGCACCAATAATGACACACATGCATGCATAGACACACAACCACGCACACAAGCACACGTTTTCAGTAATCCCATCCAAGCTAGGGTCTAGGACCTCATGTTTAGGTTACATGCTGAGGCAACCCCTGAACTGTCCATATGATCACTTGGATGTATACACATGACCTCTATTAGTATTAGCATTTTAAGCCCTCCATTTATATTGAGATTAAACGTTGTTCCCCTTTTAACAGCTGATCCTGTGGTTCTTTGTTTGTCATTATATTAGCTGTGGCTGCATTTGCTTTGAACACTACACACAGTTTTTTTTATAGATAACAATAATGAAAAATGTTTGGTTTTGACTTGCTGCTAAATGTTTCATAAGCTCATAAGGATTACAATCCATCTACTTGGTAAAAGTGCATTTTAGTTTGCTCTCAGAAAATTAAACCAAACACAAGGGAGATTCTTATATCTACCCCTGAAGTATCTCTTTGCAAAAGTGTTTTTGTGTGTGTGTGTGTGTGTGTGTGTGTGTGTGTGTGTGTGTGTGTGTGTGTGTGTGTGTGTGTGTGTGTGTGTGTGTGTGTGTGTGTGTGTGTGTGTGTGTGTGTGTGTGTGTGTGTGTGTGTGCTCTTATATGTATGCATAAACTTATCCCA
Organism: Trematomus bernacchii; assembly: GCF_902827165.1. Taxonomy (NCBI): domain Eukaryota; kingdom Metazoa; phylum Chordata; class Actinopteri; order Perciformes; family Nototheniidae; genus Trematomus; species Trematomus bernacchii. The sequence goes on from NW_022987973.1 coordinate 2,624,214, forward strand.
AGGACTGACCTGACACTTGGTTATCCCCTCTCTCCTTTGGCCTCCCTGTCACATACAGAGTAGGAAGTGATGAGTGGCACAGGGAGTCCCTCAAGTAAACGATACAAACCATGCATTATGGATCCTCACGTAAGCAAACAGGACCCCATGACCTTTTGGACCCACAGAGGGGGCAGCAGAGAGAAAAACTCTCACAGCAGAAAAGGAAGACAGCCTTAATTATTTGGGAGGAATTGAGAATACCAATGTATCTGAAACTCTTCCTACTATTACTGACTGGCATATTTTCTCCCATCCTCCAATACATACTCCAAGATCAGACCCTATGTGATCCGGATAACACACAATATATTTTTTGTTGATACACAATTACTTAAATTACATCTAATCCAAGTGGTCAACTTCCATTCACATGTTTAAAAGTTCAGCAGGCACATACACCTCTGTATATTTGATTGGAAGTGAATGCATTATTGTTGATACTTGGTCCAAGCTTTTAATATAATTCGATAAAGAACTATGTAACCCCCGGTTACTAAGACACTGAGAAATAACATTGACTAAAATGTCAACTTTATTTTAAGGCTGAGCACTACATACACAAATAATATAAATTATTTGAAACTAAAATAGAAACAATATAGATACACAATATGCAATTTAGGACAACATGATTTAGACAATTCTTCATGAAAACATTTAAATGAGTGTGATTAGATAAATTCCCTGTCCATCTAAAGTGGTTATAAAGCAAGGCTAAGCCAATCAAAGTTTAGACCCGCCCCGTGTCTGCTATCTAACAGGAAGTGAGATGGCTGTTTATCCTTTTGGGATGATGACTCGACAGCATTAGCTCTATAGATTTTAATTGTAGTTATTTTGACAACTTTTCACTTAGATTGACCGACTTTTCTACTTTTCCCCAAGAGCATTGCCTCTTATATGATACCCTTGGTGAGTTGCATGAGAAAATACGGATGTTAAATATGTATTTTAATGAAATTATCGATGCTAAATTAGCCGCCGCTAACCGTTGCTAACGCGTTAGCCTAGCGTGTATCCATGTTGCTTGTGTGTGCGGGGCGGAGGGACGTGAAGTCACTGCACCGCTCTATTGTCTGTGGTTTTGGCGGTGGTCTTCACGTTGCTTTGCCGCCTGTTGTGGCACATTGAAGGGGCATTGACCACAGCTTAGTCTGTTAATTGTTGTGGAATATGAGCAAAGTGGAGCTAACTGTGGCTGGTTATAGGTTGGCCGAAAATGAGTTTAGTACACTTTGTTAAAATAATAACATGTGTGACAGATGTGTTAAATAAGCTGACTGATAATTGTTGTATTTAGAATTGTTTGTTTAATAGGATTTTAGGAACATGTGCAGTGTATTTTGTTGATTTGATTAATATACAGAGAAGTGCTGTTTCAATTTGCATTTAAACCATTGTATAAGCATTCATTTGACTCTTGGCCTTGTTGTCAGGTCGGGTCTTTTTTTTGTGTGATGTGAAGGAGATTTTCTGGATTCTTTGACTGGAACGCTGCCCTCATCTCTGCTGGTGTACTGTGGTGAATTTCAGTCTGGCGAGCTACCCATCGACCTATCTAAAAGAAGAGAACTATTACAGTTACCCACCACGATAGTAGGACAAGAACTTGTGCATCTTTTCCTCTTCACAAGTTGAGAGCCAAGAACTGATTTGATTATTGATTGTGTGATACTATGTTGAATATGTTATAACTATATGTGTATAGAAGTAATGTGATAAGTTTTCTTTCATTTTATTTAAGAATCTGAAATAACATTTCAAATACAGAGTCCTGGTTCCCAAAATTAGAATATATAGCTTAGCTACTACATTTAAATAAAACCATTAGTTTATATTAAATAGGGATAATTAAAACAGAAGTAACAACACTAAATGATACCAAAATAGTTATAAAATAAATAGGTACAAATAATTAAAACCAGGATACTCTCAAATTCAAGGTAACTGAATATATATATATGTCTTTAAAATGTTTATCTGAAAGAAAGGGAATAAATATTATAGCTTTCTGTACCTTTTCCAAACGTCTGCTTTGTGTCTTTTCACCTTTGTTGCACAGTATCCATTTTCTCCTGAGCAACCTAGACTTCTGATGTGCTGGTCCACACACTGAAATTTCTACATTTATATTAGAGAGGTTTGATCGAAACTGATTCGTATAAATAATTCTGTGCTCAGCATTCATATTTGGTGCATGTGTTACAACTAGCTCAAACATTGTATATATATACATATACAACTAAACTCTCATATTCTACACACATACATGTGTGCGTAGTGAAAAGGTTAATGTACTGTATGTATTAAGTCAGAATGAATACATTAACAGATACATTCTGACTTAGTCCATAGAGGGTAATATTTATGAATCTTTACACTTATTATGAAACACTGATGTTGAAAATGATGAATGCGTTAACCCAAAAGTAATATTCTGTGATATCCGGAGATTTTGAGCTTCGGGAAAACAAGAAAAAGGATTGGTGTCAAAATGTAACGGGACCACAAGCACATTAATGACATTTTGATTGGATTAGTGTTGAAGTTCATTTAATCAGGTTTAAAGTGTTATCAGTTTTGCTATGACGGATGTGAAATTACAGATGGTGTGTGTCTCAGTATGGTACGTAGAAGTCAGTCTTTAAGGCTGTTTTTCAAATTTAAAAAAAGTATCGAGCATCCACAACAACAGCTGGAATCCAGATGTCAACCTGTGCGCCCACACTTGCTTCACACTGTCTGTATACCACTGACAGTGCTGAGATGGACGTGTGTTCTACCTTTATGACACCCACAACATATACATGTATTCATATATGAATAATATACATATACACAATCAAAAGTATTGTATGTATTGTTACATAAAGATATCAATTCAGCTCTCATTATTATCTTAAATGTTGCTGTCTTGGTTGTAAGTCAGAAAGGGTTATTACCCCTGAAATATGACCTTGGGAAACTGGTCTTATTTATTATTGTCATTAGAGCAGCCAATACCAGCAACACATTCACAAACCAAAGTTGAGCTTGACAATATGTTGGTTGTCAATACTTAAATTAAAGTAAAGAACAGTTTGATACACATGTAATTCGATGGTCACCTGCGAAACAAAACTAAAGAATAGACCACTATAATTGTCTATTATCAAATTATTGGATCAAGTAAGTAGACTATTAGATCATTATGATGATGTGAACTCAATTTATCACAAGGTGATTGTTATAAGTCACCTATAAATTGTTATGGTGGTAAGATATTAGGCTTACCAGCAAACAGTGGTGCTTAACTGATCCTGAAGTGTTATATAAGACGTTAAATGTATTTAACTGTAATTTCAAATACAGGGGCAACTCTTAAGAGGCTTTAAAGTGGACCTGGACAAAATCCATATGGACTACTAACCCAGTTCTTGAAGACATACCAGTTTCTGGGGTAAATGTAGAACAATGGATTCAAGATTAAAAGTATGTAGGGGGGGGGGGGGGGGGGACTAGCTCTGGGTATTTGTCATTGTCATCTATGAGGTATTCCCAGGTCCCAGGGATTCATCATTTTTAGGACTAAAACAGTGGATACATTTCCTGTACCTTTATCTAGAAAGAAAAAACCCATAACAGACTGATTTCACAAGAGCAGTTCTTCCACGTTAACTACCACTCAAGGGTGTAGTGCAGGGTAAACCCACCTCTCAAATTTAGATTTAGAATTTTTCAAAACCTCCAGGGCATTTTGCACAGTTTACAGTGGGTAACGCTAGGATACAGTATGCTATGTACGAATGTATGTATACGAATGACAATAAAAGTATTCAATCTTGAATCTTGAATCTTGTTAGGGCCAACCAGAATGGGAAATGACATATTTACTGGGTGAGAGAGATAAATACATTTGCCTCCCCATATTGATCTTGTTTTATACATACGTTTGGTCGACACACATTTTAACAGAATTTCAGGATTTCAAGCCATATTTATCCAACGTTTAGCTACACAGAGTCATAGTGTTGGCAATGTTCGTCTTTCAGTTGGTTGGACCGGACAGATCTTGAATTTTTATTTGTCCAATACTTTGTTTTAAGACCAAATACTTGTAAAAATAATTACATTTGCATCAGCCGTACTTCCGATTAAGTGGTAATTATCAAATGTCATGATGGTTGTAAATAACAGTGCAGTCTGGACCTGCTCTTTATGAAAGGTTGTGATTTGGCGTTTTATAATAAAAATTGACTTGACATGCTTCACTCTGGTTAAGATAATTGAACAGCTATACTTCTACAATAGTCTTTCTTATTCAGCTGCATCACTGTATGTTCAAAACATAGACAAATATACACATAATAGAGATTTCCCATTTGTTTTGATAGGTGGATTACCTTTTCAGGTTATACTCACTGGAATAGACAGCAAAGTACTCCGGTGTGAACGCGCCAATGGTTTTCTTCTGACTTTCATGGAGACAGCACTGAAGTCTGGCAATTTGAACTCCATAAACACCTTTGTCTTGCAAAGTATTCTTCCTGTTTCCTTCCTCCCTCCTTTATTCGGCTTTGCTTTCCATCTCAGGATGACCTTTATGAATAATGAGGTGCTCCAAAGGTAACCGTGACAACGGGTCTACCTTGGAGGCGGCAAATAGGCCCAGAGATAAAGTACCTTAACACCTGACAAGGGAGTGCGGTGTGTTCGCGTCATCTTCAGAGCTGAGGGACGGAAGTCTGCTGATTAACACTGACAGTCTGAAGAGCACATTGTGCCAGAGCATTAATAATAAACTCTTAAATGGCCTGTGTATGCGTTTAGAGAAGGTTATACAGCCATGAAAGGAAGATGTAGGAAAGAAGGATGAGCGAGGGATGACAGCAGGGTTAACAGATAACTTGGCTTGGTTTCACAAACTTTATTTGCGGCACTTGTCCTATTTAAAGGTCTGAAGAAGAAAAATTACTAGTTTCGGGGGGGTACTAATTAGCTCAATTTTTTCAGCATAGGAGGATATTTTAGTATGTACAAAGTGCATAATTAATGAGCCAAGAAACTTAAATGGCTTACGGGGTGTTCAGCATTAATTGCCTCGGCAAATTAACATATCCGCCCCATCATTTTCTCCCACTGTAACTTTAACACTCCAGCATTCTCAGTTTAAGAAAGCAGCTTCCTCACAGGGGTGCAAGAGAGGTCATGAAGCGGAACATTCTTTGAACATGTGGTATATTTTGTGCAGTACTTAAGATATTATAATTCTTGTCCATCAGGATCTTATTTAAGATCAGTGGGTCCCATTAACTGTAATCTTTTCAAACATGAAACCCATTTTTTTTAGGTGTGATTAGATTTCTGTATGCATGAATGACAAAACAAAACAGCCATTTACCACCTTCTCATATATTACTGAAATTACTTAAGCCATCTCGACCTTTTCATTACATTAGAATATATATACTGTATATATACATATAGATTAGGGTCGTGTAGGTTGAAGGGTTAACCATCGTGATTAATCTATAACCTTAGCAGGTTAAACAAGTTTTACCCATGTTCCTCCCATAATTCCAGCAAAAATGTTAACAATAAACTGCATGCGATGAAAAGGAAGTGGAGAAAAATGGCACAGGCTACAATTATTGCACTGACTGGAGACGACTAAGATCAATAGGGACCATAACTACCTTGGTGTTACTCTTTCACTTTAAGTGTGGTGAAATTTAAAGGAGAGGTGTCATGCTTTTCCGGTTATTACCCGTCCCCTTGTGTGTTATGAAGGTTTTTATGCATGTAAACGGTGTGCAGAGTCAAAACCCTCAAAGTACACCCTATAGCGAGTAAAACTCTAACACAGAAAATACCTCCCCAAAACGCCTCGTTGGAGATACGTCATTGTCCATTTGATTCTTCCGGGACGGCATGATGTCAAGCCGTACCCGGAACGAAATGGACCAATCCGTGGAGCCGTTACGTTACGTCCGCGGAGCCGTTACGTTAAGCCCCCGCTGATTGGTCCAAATTGAGCAATCCACGGACTTCCTCACACACACATCTGTGTGCAGGGAGCAGGCAGCTCAGCTGATTTCTCCTCCCTGGCTGCAGGCTGATAACAGACAGTTGGGATCGCGGCGAAATTCTCTCTGCAGACCCATTCTCACAGCGTTTGTCAACCTTTTTCTTACTCAATATCAAGCCACACTTATTGTTTTTACTTCAGATGTGAGTTTGTGTGTGCTCAGGATGAATTTGGCTGTGTTTCGCTATGTATCCTAAACAAGGAAACAACACCCCCACGGAGCTCAGCGCGATTCACAACGTCCCGACCAATCAGAGCACACTGTGCTCACAGGGAGGGTGGGGGCTGGAGCTTTGGGAGCTACAACGAGCCGTTAAAGGCAGAGAGTGAAATTCAGTGAATACAAGTAGTTTACAGAGATGCTGTATGCGAAACCAATGTGAGTTTGGAAAAATGCACAGTATAAATCTATTTTAGTATACCTCAACAATGGAATTATGATCAGTGGAAATGGCCATGACACCTCTCCTTTAAGCATATCATTTTTGTAGAATGGTGTGCCAGTTTCTTGAAGTTGTGCAGGAGAGGGATATAGCACAGGGTCACCACTGTAGAAACAGATAGTGCTAGTTGATTATGATACTGGAGAGAATACTACCATACAAGCATATACTCTGTGTAGTGCACATTATCCAGAGGGTCATTGCAGTGGCTCTCTGCACATGTATTTCTTTTATTTATCCCTAAATAAAAGAAAGTAATAGTATATTAAAGTTCTGACTCATACCATGAATAACCACAGATTACTATTGTAAGAACATGATTCATTTTTGTAATTCATTGACATCACTAATAGATTTATATACATACGTTTGGTACAAAGTGAGGTTGCATTTTTAATGGGGGATATTAGAAACTGTCATAGATTTGTTCAGAGAAACACGTCACCATGACATGAAAGGCTATATCAAAGGTATTAAAATCCATTTGTCAAGGGCTTTACAAATATTTACGGAAATCACAGGCTGGGTTAAAACTTAGTTGACTTGCACCCTGCATAGATGCAGTGCTGTGTGCCCAACATGCCAAGCCAATGTGCCAGCTCAGCGGGTGGAACTCCCTCAATGTCAGATGATCAGGCTGTGAATCATTGATCTGAGCAAATCAATAGTCAGCACGTCCATCTCCCAGCCATTCTCAGTGGGTCACCATCTGTGTGTGTGTCCATATCCTGTCCGAAGCCATCGCAGGAGCCCATCAGCACACACCAGGTGGCTGCCATCTGGGTCCCGCCGCTTAACACGCAGCATGGCTCCCTGTGTAGGAGAGTGTTGTATGTATGCATGAGACTGAGAGATAAAGAGTGACCATTACATTTCACATTAGTGGGCGTGCATCCTCAGTGACTGTGCTGTGTGTAAGTGTTGTTACATTGAGTCAGTGATTGCATGTGAGAACATGAAGATAAGTAAAGGTACACATCATACAATTTCTGTAAAATACATACAAAGTGAAGGTGGAGGTGAAGACCAGCACCAAAGAAGGTGGGGTGAAAGCAAAGAGGTAACAAGCTTTTTGTTTTTAAAGCATGCCGATGTCATGAAGGATGAAGAACTCAGCTTGTGTGCAAAGTACAACAAATTGTGGTGCGTTGGTGTGAGTTTCTGAAACTTCTTCACTAGCTCATCTTCTCACTCTTCAGATTCACAGGGCTCTCTGTATGTGTGGGCTTGAGTCATGACACTCTTGACAATCAGGGCACATTATCTGATATTTGCTGTTGAAATATGGACAATAGTTAGGCCTTCAGTGTTATTGTATAATTTCACTTCTTGAGTGTAAAGAGGTACTGTAACTTGACATGCACCCACTGCGAATCTGGAATATTTTAGTACCTGAATTTACAGTAAGATCGGTGGAAGATCCTGCTATTGTTTACCGGCAGTGCTTTGAATTGGGTGCAGGGTTGAATTTGTTGCCAATAGTTAAACTTATTTCAAAGACTTTCTATACTATATGCACAGTCCTGCCTCTTGGCTGTAATTACTAGAAACAACGCAAACATCAGCCTAAGCATATTTCAGAAACAAATTAACAACAGCACTACTAAATTAAACACCACAAACTATTTGTTAAGTGGTATTTCGTTACTAAATTTGTATAATGTATTTGTTTGCGTGAGTGGTATGAATGTTACAACATGCACCACGCCATATGTTGTGTTGTCGGTGAACAACTGGCTCCTGGCAGTATTTTGAATTATGTGCATGTTGCAGAGCTACTGTACACACCAATACTGTACACATTCCTTCTCTGCACCATCTATCACTGCCACATCAACAAACACAACATACCTAATACAACCCTGCTCCTGTTTGTGTCTGTGGCGATACATATATACACATATGTCTCCACCTGGGATTGCAAATGTGTATGTGTTCTCAACCTGTTAAGCCCCGAGCCTGTTTTTCAGGTCTCAGGCTCGAAAATGACATTTCCAGAACAAATGACCATATCTTCCCTTCTAAAAGGGGAAAATTAATAATCTTTTTTCTCAAAGTAATGATAAACTTGTGAGTTGGATGTAGAAAAGTCAGAATCAATATAGATGTTTTTTATTTTAAAGAGAATTCAGATTGAACATAGTAAAAAACTGTAAATTATAGTGTCCGTCTAAAAATTATTTTTTACTTATAGTGAAAACCACCCTTGAATGATGGGTTAGTAGACTAAAAGCTTTAGGAATCCAAAGTACAACATATAATAAGTACCCTGTATCAATATTGATGCAAAACAAGTGAAATTTGACCTTTTTAGAGAGATTTAGCAAAATAAAAACACTTCTGGGGTCATTCGGGTGGATTTTCTATATCTCTGGCCCCCCTTGGTCGATTTTGATGAATGACATCTCTTTCTAACCGCTAGAGCCAATGGAATCAAGGGGAACTCCCACACACACACACAGGTTACCAAATAAGGAGTGAGAGTGACGCGTAGCCAAAACCGGAAGCTGCGATAACTCTGGTGGCTACCATTAGCAGCTAATTTATATTCTCCGATTTTTACATAAAAATTGAATTATGGATTATAAATATTTTTTTCAAAGTGACAGACACATTGGTATAACCTATGGAGATGGACCTCAGCAGCGTTTTTATCGTTTTAATGCCATTAAACACAACTTTTGATTAGAATAACAGCTAAGGTGAGACGATGTCCCGTTTTTGCTCCGTAATGCTACGTGTTGTGATGTCTGTGTTTGCTTCCCCTGTCGCGAGTTCTGATCGCTCAATGATGATACTATACCTATATAATCTGTGGAGTCTCAGCTTTAATCGGATATCTTGTATGTGCAGTTACGATAGGTAATAAGGGTATCTTTATCTTGAGTTCTGTGCCAAATGCGTTAGCATTTTTCCGCTCAGGGGTCATTTAGATGCTTCTTATGAGACTTGTGTTTTGTTTTGGTAAAAATGGTTCGTATCGTCAGTTAGCTGAGATTCTTCCCGTTAATCTGGTATAACACATTAATAGGTTTTTAAATATTAAGATGCCCTGAGACACAGTGTCGTGAAAAAATTTAAAAAAGACCCGCCGAAGGGGTCTTTGGGGCTTAACAGGCATGCATGTAAAGTGTTCTTTCAGAAGCTTGGTCCCAAATCCCCGAACAGTACTACCTGCATTCAGAGTTAAAGATGCACAGGCTGCTCGGAGGAGCATTAAAAGTAAATACACTGAAACACTGAGTCCCTTGGTTTAACAAGCAGTGGCCATACATCACAAGAAACTGAACCAAACAAATCTTTCATAGGCAAGGGTTGTTTCCCCACTAACTGAGAGGGAAGAAAGTTGGAGTTGAACTTTGATTTTAGTTTAAAAGTATACATATTTTATCGGGCATTCAAATATGCAGTTGCATTGTGTCGTGCAAGTCCAGTTAAACCCTAACCCTAAACCAATAGGAGTGTCACCTGCAGTGTGTGAACTGATTTTTTAGATGTGATGATAAAGAGAACATTTAAAAGACAAGTAGGCAAATCTAAATAGAATATGTAACATGCTCATCTTTGTAAGAAAGGAGATCAGTTCATCATTGCATTAACGACTGATGAAGCACTTTGGTAAAGACTGAACTATTTCAAGAGCTTTTGAATGGATTGCCAGGAATTTTGAAGCAAACAATAATGTAACACTAAGGATGCATTTTTAACTTAACATTTCATATCACCAAAATTGTGTCCAAAAATGTTTCCAGTTCTTTGGTTTATGGTTGAACACCTGCACAACTACTGCAATTCTCTTGAGCATCAGTCATACTATGTGATTATTGCTCTTTAGCAAATGTCAGTATCGCCATCATGCTCAATTTATATGTTGTATAGGCATGACCTCAAAAAAGGTGCATGATTCAACTGCTATAAATCACTATATATAGCTTATTTTGGTATAAATAAACAAGTTACAGCTCCTAAACATGCCTTCAACAGATCAACTTTAAAAAATGCATTGATTTACTGAATATCTTGGCCGATGATTTATGTTTTTGGAATATTTTTCTGTAGAAACATAAACTTTAAACAGGAGGATTAATGATTAGTCTACAACTTAAATGATAGACAAGGCTTGACCAATCAGATTGGACTGCGTAAATAGATAGAAAACTGTTTTTCGGATATTCTTTGGGTTGTATTCAACATGTCATTTTGCTACGATGACCTCAATTTACATTTGCATGGCTGAGAAGGTCTGCCTGTCCTTCCTTCTTGATTGGGTCTAAGAGGATTGTACACTGCCTATTTTTCTTTCCAAAAATGAAAATAAGCCCTCACGTAGAAGGTGGATGAAACACATGCATATATGTACAGTTGAGTAGAGTTTCTGTGTGCGTGTGCACGTGTGTGTGTGTGTGTGCGTGTTTGTGTGTGTGTGTGTGTGTGCCTCTGTCAGCGGATACTTAAATAATTTCTCCCAGTTTCACCAGCCATTCTATCCTACGCCGCTGAGATGACAGGGTCGTATGTCATCTCCCTTCTTCAGGTGTCAAACTTGGACAGGAAGTCAGAGGATTTAAGCCCTGTGCTTCCTGCAATAGTATGACTCAGTTATCGTTCAAGCACAGCTGTTTCTGCTGAGAAGTGTTGTCATCCCCCTTGTTGCCAGGATCATTTCGAGTTAGGTATCTGTCTCACATGCTGATGCATTTTTTTAAACGCAGACAGCAGGGTTCAGAAAAAGCTGAAGGGAGCACAGTTGTTAAAAAAAACCTGACCTTCAGAGTGCAACATGGAAATATTACACTGAACCAAGCACAATGTTGACAATGCACAAATATTACAGCATGTCTGTCACTGAAAATAAATTAATTCGATCATTCAGATTTGCTTGTGTTTGTTCTGTTATTAACATAAGTCGGATGTTGCATACAGATAATAGTGGGCATTTGTGATTGGGAACACTCTGTTTCCCACTCAACTGTGGTACTTTGAAATGGTCACACTTTTAAGGCTGAAAAGCAGGTTCAAGTAAATAGTGTAGTGGTTGTTCAAAGCAAAACATGACACTGTACACACTAGTACACTTATAGATACTGTCCAAGGTCTGCTTGGCCTTTGGAGGAAAAAAAGCAGCTGAAAATGCTTTATAGAGAAGAGTCAGACAAAACCACAGGGACAATGGCATTGAAAGAAGTGTATGTATAGGCTACAGGCAAGTACAATATATTTAAATCAAAGAACAACATGTTTACCCTTTTAAAGGTTCCCTTTGACGAGCCTGTTTTGTTAACTTGCACATGTCATGGTGTCAGGGAAGCATGCTACTACACACACTTTTCCTTCAGAAGAGAAAAGTTGAACATTTAACAGCAGTTTCATTTAGAAATAAAATCATAGAGAACAAATATTGCAACAAATGTAAAAAATGAATAGACAGAATGTAAATGTAATTTCATAATTTGACCTTACCGTTTGCAAATCTCAAAGAGGGTTATAATATGGAACGTATGCTTGTGATAAAAACCTCCAGCACACATACTATACTTTGACAATTGAGTTTCCAGTGGAATAGGACACAAACTATTTTTAATGGAGTAGAATTCATTACAAATAGTTTTTAATTGGGTAATTGGGAAATTCAAATATATCCAAAGTATTATTTAAATAAAAGCATTAAGCATTACATGATCAATAATGATTCAATTTCACATTTTTGTATTCAGAAGCACATAATAAATTCATGTGAACATTGTCTGCTTCTATCGTTTTGAAAACATAAAAATATGATTTGTGACATTGTTGATATATAAAATTATGTAATGATTCATCCTAAAAAATAATAAACAATGTATACTAAGTGAATAAGGATGGATCACATAAAAGGTTAAAAACTGTGAGATTTGTAAGCTGGGTTTGTTGTCACCATCTGGACATGCACTTGTGTTTGAAACACTAAGCTATACACAAGTTGAAGGCAAAGGATTTTCTTACTGTACTTGCACTTACAATTACATTGGTCCCATGACTATCCATTGGGTTCTCATTTGATGGGCCATTGTCAATGGATATATATTCAAAGCAAAAATGTGTAAATAAGTGAAACACTGATGCATTAATCAATAACAATAATCCACATCTCTCTGCTCCAGAGGATTTAAAAAATATATATCCCAATGCGTGATAGTTAAGAAAAGTGTTTAATTTCAATTTGAAGCTTTCTTTATTTTAACTATATACTGTACATCTGAAACAAAGTGAATGCTCCAACTGGTAGTTTTATATTTAACATGGTACAATGTCAATGAACGCATTAAGGCTTTAATGTGGCTTGTGTGTTTAAAATCTTCACCTTCGCCTCAAGCTTGGATCAAAATGTTTCTTCAGGTGTTGCCAGCAGCCCTCTTAAGGCACAGTTTGTTTCTTTGCCTTAAGTGAATGGGTTATCATTATCACTGTTCATCCCAGGCAGGTCATTTAAAACTAGCACAAGGTTAATTAATTAATCAAATGTAATGGAGGACCTTGAAGTCCCCCATGAAGAAATATGTGTTTTATAAAGGTCTTAATGAATGTGGCTTCTCTGTTTGCCAGGAGTTTATTGATCGGAAAACCTCATTCTTTTTAAAGGTCTTGCTACAGTATGTCACATTTTTTCTTTAACTACGTGAAAGTTACTTGTCCTTAGCTTTGCATTGAAGACGACTTCATTGTGGCGGTTGCATGTTTTTAAAATTATTAATTGAAATAATACTTCAGAGAGAAATGTTCTGTTTGCATTAACTGTGAAGTTAAAAAGACAAGTTATAGCTAACCAATTAAACTTTTTGGGCTCCTCAACGCAAATGATATATGATATGGCAAATCACATAATTGCTAATATCTAAATATCATCCTTCACCCAAAGCAACACTGGTTCCTTTAAATCTATGAAGTAGTTGTTGTAGAACTTTGTAGAGTGCTCTGGGTTAAGTAGAGTAATTAAGCGATCTTAATTAATTTAACAGCTTCAGTTAATCCTTAGAGTTAGGGATGCTGTTTTGCAATTGAATTTTAAGCAATAGTATAGAGTAAAGCATAAGCAGTAGACTAATCAGTCCTTTCAAAATAATGTTCAGGTGTTCTGGTTTCTGTCTATAGTCATTGTGTGTCAATGTTTTATTTTGTCTAAATACACCTAATACACTAAATGTGTCATTATACACCTCCACATACAGTTTTGTCACTATTGTGGCACATACAAAATAACAAAACACAGAACAAAACCTGAAGAGCCTGTTTAAGACATGCTCAGACTCTTAGGAAGGAAAATACCACCAAAAAGCTATTATCGCCTTGCACATTAATGTGTCAGGATTGGCATTTTCAACTTTTCTTATGACGTTCTGAAAAGAGGATTGTGTTAAAGCAGAGGTTGAGTCATACTTGCACTGCTTTCTTCGTGCCTATCAGCAGGAGAGAGGCAAAGATGATGCCTTACACATTTGGGTTCAAAGCATTAGAAAGTCTACCGTGTAAATTCCTGTCTTTGTTGATTTAAGATCAGCATTTAACACTTAGCAACCCAATATTGTCCTTTAGTAACTCAAGGAGATGTTTTAGCTATTGGTATGCAGTTTTAACAATTGTCTCAAAATCAAGTCTGCTGTTTTTTTTTTTTTTTGGTCTCATATTATTTAGCAAATACTGCCTCCCTGTTTGGCCAAGGAACTCATGATGACATGCCACTCTTGGCTCCATACCCAAAACATTGCTCTGTCATATTATTTTCTTGACATACGTTTAATAAAAATGTAATTAAAAAAGATTAATAAGTGCAGCAGAGGGTATCTGATCCCAGAACATCAGACGCTGGCCAGTTATGATATGCAGCCAATCTATCACTCAGGTCAGCTCTTATGAATATCAACCACGCTGATGACACAATCCATTAAAGAACCGTGATGAAATGTTAAGGTCAAACCTGAATCAGCAGATGTACTTTTTTTACACAGACATAAGATTTGAGGTATCAACCAGAAGTATGTGTAACTGTATCATGTATCATGCTATTCATGACTGGAAGCACTAAGATGTGGTTTATTGCTGCATATGGCTGTCACCAAAACTTGGCACAATTATAAGCTTTTAAATTATCATTAAACTACCGCTCAGTAGCACTCACCTCCATCATAATGAAGTGCTTTGAGCGGTTAGTCAAATCATTCATCACCTCCTCCCTCCCTGACTCTCTGGACCCCCTGCAGTTTGCCTACAGAGCAAACAGGTCCACAGACGACGCCATAGCCCTCACCATCCACACTGCCCTCTCACATCTGGACCCGAAGAACAGGAACACATATGTGAGAATGCTGTTCATTGACTATAGTTCAGCATTCAATACCATTGTGCCCTCCAAGCTGGCCATCAAGCTCAGAGACCTCGGGCTCAACAGCGCCCTCTGTGACTGGATCCTGAACTTCCTGACGGGCAGACCCCAGGCAGTGCAAACATCACATCCTCCACCCTGATTCTTAACACCGGAGCCCCTCAAGGCTGCGTGCTCAGCCCTCTCCTCTACTCCCTGTTCACTCACGACTGCGTGGCCACACACAGCTCCAACACCATCGTGAAGTTTGCTGATGACACGACCATCATCGGCCAGATCACAGACGACGACGAGACGGCGTACAGAGAGGAGGTCGAAAACCTGACATCTTGGTGCCAGGATAACAACCTCCATCTCAACGTCAGCAAAACAAAGGAGCTGATTGTGGATTACAGGAAGCAGCAGAGAGAGGGACACGCCCCCATCGCCATCAATGGGACTACGGTGGAGAGAGTCAGCAGCTTCAGGTTCCTTGGGGTCCACATCACTGAGGACCTGACATGGTCTCTTCACACCACCACCATCACCAAGAAAGCTCGACAGCGGCTCTTCTTCCTCCGCAGGTTGAGGAGGTTCAAAATGGATTCCAGGATACTCTGCAACTTCTACAGGTGCACCATAGAGAGTATCCTCACTGGCAGCATGACGGCCTGGTACGGCAGCTGCACCGACCTCAATCGTAAGGCTTTACAGAGGGTGGTGAAAACTGCACAGCACATCACCAGGACGGAGCTGCCATCCATGGAGGACCTTTACTCCCAGCGGCTCAGGAAGAAATCCCTACGGATGATCAAAGACCCCCATCACCCCAGCCACAAACTGTTCTTTCTGTTGCCGTCTGGCAGACGTTACCGCAGCATCCTGGCAAAAACAAAAAGATTCGGAGACAGTTTCTTCCCGCGGGCATTGAGACTGTTAAACAATTGAACTGCTGAAACAATTTCATAACATTCATCTGCTACTTAGTAATATATATCTACTGTCTAATATATATCATTCCAATAACTTGTATATAGACTCGTACTGCACTATGCCACTTTTTTTTTTCTCTCTCACTTTATTTTAGAACTATTTTTCTTTTTGTACTTTTACTATCTGTATTATTATGTTGCATTGTTGGAGAAGCCTGTGACCTAAGATTTTCAACGACATAATTACTGTAGCTATGTTAGTTTGACAATAAAGAACCTTGAACCTTGAACCTTGAAACACAAGTAGATTTTTACAGGCACATTTGTGTTTGTCCTGCCACTTAAATTCTTGAAAACTATAAAATAGCAGTGACTAAAAAGTCTGATTTAGCACTAGGCAAATTATCACACATAAGGAGAATTCTGCGAAGATCCGTACTACTTTCAACCCCTTGTCATTTCTAATGCCAAGGTTTAATTACAGAATCTCCTTGGTATCATTATGCAGCTTGGGTCAGTCAGGTGGGACTTGGCCTAGAAAACCTGAGGGTCGCCGGTTCAAGTCCCCTAACGAACCAAGTAGTGAGTGAGGATTGGTACCTAGAGAGGGGCCGCTTCACCTTGTGGGCACTTCCCCGGTTGCTTTATAGAAGCTGACCTGCCCTTATACTAGGAGGGGTTAAATACAGAGTCTAAATGTACGTGTGACAATAAGAAGTTGAATTGATTCGCTCCCACTTGATTCTTCCATTTCCTTTAGGGCAGGGGTGTCCAAACTTTTTTCACAGAGGGCCATATACAGAAAGATATACGAAGGGCTGGGCCACTCACTAGAGGTATATTGCCTCATAAGTTCAGTTATAAGTTAGCAAAATCAATCAGATGTAGGTAAATTATGCTTGTGAGTGTTGGCAGCTCATCCCTTAAAACAGAAGCCTCAGAGTGATTATAATGAGGAGAAATAGGATGGGTGTATTTCAAGCTTGTTATGCAAATAAGTCATTGGGCTTTTTTCTTATCAACTAAGATATGCTAGAAAATGTTTCCAACTTTAATTGACTGAATTCATTTGAAAAGTGGTCTTATTAACACATTAATACTACTGTGTAATATATGTTTACATTTATATTTAAGAAGTACAATATAAGACAAGCACAAGTTTCATTTGTGGGCCATATTACATTATACTTTTTTAATTTGCTGAGGGCCGATTCAAAATGGTCCGCGGGCCGCATTTGGCCCCCGGGCCGTAGTTTGGACACCCCTGCTTTAGGGTTTGGTGAAAAAATGCAATAGTTGTTCAGGTTTGTTTTATTCATAAACCATGGTCTCACTGTAGTGTCTTTACACCAACCCAACCTCCACGCCTTTTTGCTCACAGACACGCCATGTTTTGCATTGGCATAACTTCAACTTTTTTATTTCACATTGTTTAAGTGTCATAGTCAGTTTTGAGTAAAATAGTGTCTCTACACTTTTATACAATGCCAATCTTGTTTGAGTAAGACAAAGTGGTTCTCACTCCTTTGCCAAAGGCATCATCAGTTAGCAGATATTCTGCAGATTTTGTAAACAGCTAATTAAGCTCCGATGGTAAGGAGACACACATCATCCTTGTTTAATGCACTGGCAGACACACTCGCTTGTTTCATAAACACAAGAGAGCATCCCAGCGTGAAATGAAAAGGTGTCCCCACTGGTAAATATTTGGTTTGTATTCCATATTAGCATGCAAGGTGTAATTAAAAATGGAAGCGAACTACCTGCACGTGGCCTGTGAAATGGAGTGTGCTGATGAAGCTGCATTAAAGCATTGATTTTTAATTAGCAATCCCAAGGTGTGAGGTGAGCTGAAACGTGAGTCTGATTAAATATTGTTGAATCTTTCAAATTCGTATTAATGTTGCATGTTTTTTTTCCATATTTAATATAAGTATTATTTGTATTAATAAACATACTGAACCTCCACTGGCTCCCCGTCTGTCAAAGAATCAACTTCAAAGTCCTCCTGATTACTCACAAAGCCCTCAACAACCAGGCTCCCCCCTACCTCACAGACCTGCTGCACCACCACACCTCTTCCCGCTGCCTCCGCTCATTAGAAGCCAACCTCCTATCCATCCCCACCCGCACCAAGCACCGGACCTGGGGGGACAGAGCCTTCTCCGTCGCTGCCCCCTCCCTCTGGAACTCACTCCCACAACCCATCAGAGACTGCCGTGACCTCACCACCTTCAAAAAACTCACCTCTTCAATCTGGCTTTTAATGTGTGATTGTTTTTGTATTATTTGACTTTAACTTTAACTATAACTATTTATTTGTTGTTCTTTTCTTTTCACTATATCTGTAAAGCGTCTTTGAGCACCTGTAAAAGCGCTAAAAAAATAAATCTATTATTATACTGATTATGTTAATATATCGAAGGACTGTTTAGCAGTCCCTTCATTTCATTTTTCATTTGGACAGCTAATCCCACACATGCATATTACATTCTTGCCAGAAGTGTATTAAATGTGCATTATTATTCCTGCTTTCTTTATATCCATTACCCTAATATGACTGTTGAACTGTTTTTGATTAAAAGGGGATCCTGGTAATGAGAAAATCACACCATGAAGCAAATAACCATTGAGCAAATACTATATGTCACTCTAATCCCCATAGTGCATTATTTATATCCTTAGCATCGGTGAAAGCGCAGTGCTGCTGCAACATTTGCAAAACTGCTATTAACCTACAGTCATTTCTAAAGACTGGGTTAACTGGTTTGTTAGGGCAACATATAATTTCCCTTTCACATCTCTTTCTATATCAATGCAACATTATTCTTATTTCCCAGTACTTATAACAACTCTCTCCGGTTCTGTCGAATGCTCAGCTGGCTTCTGTTTTCATGTTAGCTGGCCATACATTTCAAGCTTTTCACTCTGAGCAGAATGAGGTGAGCTGTAACTCAAACAGATGCGTTATAATGGTTAACTGAGAATGAATGTGTCCAATTTGAAGGGGAAAAGGACAGTGTCAAAATGTCAACATTTGAAGTTTTTCAAAATGCATAACTTAATTTTTCTCAATCAGGATTTGTATTAACAGCTCATGGTGTAAATGATGAAAGACCAGAATATGACTAATTATAATTTCCAAGATGAAACCTAATGTATATAATTAAGTATTATACGCACGCACGCACGCACGCACGCACGCACGCACGCACGCACGCACGCACGCACGCACGCACGCACGCACGCACGCACGCACGCACGCACACACACACACACACACACACACACACACACACACACACACACACACACACATCAGTTTGTTCCCTGCTACAGCTTTAGTAGGCCAGGTTAGGTACCAGGCAGCTGATTGATTGAACAGCCTTATGTATTTGCTGAATTGTTTACCAGAGTCAAATAAATCATGCTAATCTGAGCCTGCCAGTCACAGTGCAACTGAGGCAGAGAGCAAAAGGTCTCTGATCTCCACTCACTAAACACATATCCAACATACACAGACACATGTGCACAAGTAAGCACATGCACACATGCGCACATGCAGTCAGTTGGAAAATTGTTTGGTGTGGATGTGCCATGATGTGTTTGTTTGTGTAGACTTAGATTGGTAGAGAGACAGTGAGAAACAGTGTGAGAGAGAGCAGCGGCTGTCTGTTTAAAAGCTGACAAATCCCTGACAGTCTGTTATCTTTCACCTCTCTCATGCAGTTTGCTTTCACACTATTATCATGTGATATCTTTTGAATGGAGGGAGTATGACAATATTGGCGTGATCTGATTCTTAGTAATTTAAACTGTACAAACCTTCTTTTTCCAAGAAGAAAAAATAGAAAGAAGAAACAGGATAAGAATGTGGACATGTATTTTAAATGATGTAATCACATAAAATACATTTATATATTTTATTTGCTGCACAAAACCACATTACAGTAGCAATAAAGATTACAGGATAACATTTAATAGACTACATTTTAAGCATATTTTTAAGCAAAAAAAACACTTTTCCTAAGAAATACACAATTTCTTTTTCTGACAGGAAGTCGGCAGTTTGCTCCAAATCCCCTTTTCCCTTTGGGCTCAACCTAATTTATGGCAGTTTTTGTCACAAAAAATGAATGTATAAAGAATTAGTGACTTCCCACTAGTTGCAATATTTCAAACCTCATTCATTATTATTATCATATTTTGAAAGGAATCATAAATAGTGGTGTATGAATAACCGAGACTCACATCATATCACAAATGATTGTTAGCCCTCTGATAGTTGCTAAACTGACTCATCGCAGGGTAACAAATCCTTGCAATGGTGATTATAATACAAACAACAAGGTGGAAACAAGCCTTTGATAGCGTTGTCTCCCCATACTGTATGCTCTCTCATAGATTTCCTGCTGGAGTTCGTGTTTAAGAAGGCATGAAGCAAAATGGCGATTTTGTGATTTTTAATTAAGGCCGTTGGTTATGTCTGTGGCTTGATTGTAACAGTGTGGCTCAGCTCCGTTTGTGATGGAAGAAAGAAGCAGTTCCCTCACATTGCTTCTCATTAGAGACACTCCCGGGGCCTCATCAAAGATCTCCCTCCCTCCTTTTCTGCCACTTCCCTCCCTCCCTTCTTCCATAATATGCCGTTTTCCCAGTACACTGCTCTCTACAGCTCCAGGACATGCTTAACAAACACACCAGCAAAACACTCCTCCTGATGCTAACTTTTCTTCGTTTTGCTCCACCGCAGAAAAAAGAAAATCACAAAAACTCTCTTCCACTGCGAAGTTCACTCTAGCTCAGTGACGGATGTTTGATCCGTACGTCATGAAACAGTATTCAGAGTTCCCTATGCTGATGTTGGTCATGAATAATGTGATCTTAGGAATGATCCATACACAAGGTACTATAGTAGAATTTGTATTATTAGATTTGTATTTCCCGATTGCTGGTTCTGAACAAGTCAGCATGCAGCCTGACATGAGCTATTTGTGAAAAACAAAGATTGGATCCCTATGGCCCATTTCAATGCTGTGAACAGTTTCAAAGTTGACTTTAGGGCATCATCAGGAAGGTCTGGTGCATTCTGATTGGGATGGGGTCATAATCAAAGGATATGAGGTCGTGAGATCCAAGCTTGTTTGGTTGGATGTTCTTGTCGAGATTGTGATGACAATTTGAGGCTATTATGTTGAAGCTGATTTCGTTTTTTTATGGTATAGTGTTACAGCTGTTGAGTTTCCACTTATGCAAGGCAGTGGAAGCCGGTCACTCAATTGGTCAACTTGGAGAGTACATTACTCTTTTTGGTATAAAGTATTACGAAAAAGCTATTACCAAAGTTGATGATGATGATGATAACTTTGCTAGTTTCAAGGTAAATGTTTATTTGTTCATTGTGTGATACTGTGTCAAATATGAAATGGTAGTTTCCACATCAATTGATATTTCTAAGGTATCTGAGTCATAATAACTTACTGGAATGAGCTATGCTGACAAAGTGGTTGCTCAGTCATTCAAACATGTTTACATTACAGAGGGACACATTTATCCAGCATCATGAGGGTAAAGGGCAGTTGTAAGTAATATTATTTTGTATTATTCATCATGACTTCAGTGAGGAACATTACTTACAAAGAAACATGGCTCATGGAGTAACACCAAAGGGCTTAAGCACTGATGCTCCATTCTTCAACAACATTTTCCTACTCTGACTTCTCCACCAAATAATGGAAAAGAAGAATAATCTCTTTCAGGACTTTACATACAAGCACATAAGTCTGCTCTGCCAATGACAAGCCATTGCACCAACATATTTGACAAACCCTGGTTACAACCCAAGATTACAATTTGATTACATATTGATTGAAACTGAAAACATCAATATAGCTGAAATAGACAGCAAAAGTTGATTAGACCTTAAACTACTGGGGCGTTTGTTGTCTATATTATTGCTTGGCTTTGTAGGACAGGCCAATCATGGGCTTCTTTAGTGTCTTGTAGCTATATTTAGCCATACTACATATGTCAAGTCTGTGCAGCACTTTGTTCCAGACTAAAATATTTAAAGCTTACATTCCTGGTCCACAGAGGATGGATCTGACAGTCTTTTCTTTTAACGCCACCAGTAGGTTGACATTTGTAGCTTTTACTGAACTATGATAATATTGTTGAATGGATTTGCTTGAAGAGGAATCCCACTCTCACTTGTGTGACCCCCTAAACCTTTCCGTAATACCAGCAGTACGTTAAATATTAAACATTAAATAACACATTATCTACTTGAGGAATTGGAATTACATTTTGCACATACATTCATGTTTCCTAAATGATACCTTCAAGTTAAATTCCTTAAATTTGATGTTTGTTGTCAATCTTTAGGGTCATCGAGTAAAAAATATATTATTTTAATTACATGTGTTTATGTGCAAAAGCAATGACCTTCAAAACAGCCTTAATAAACGTATTATTGTATTTATTTTTACCTTTGTGCTGATTTAGACAATGACTAAATCTTGAACATACATATTATTAAAGAAAAGTCAAAAAGGGAGTAAAGAACCTGTAATTAATAAAATAAAGCAAAGTACAACCTACTTTTTAACACCAATAACTATAGGTTTATATCATCCATTTTTTCTAGAGCATTTGTGCCAATTTCCATCCATATCCCGCATCCAACACACATGCATATGGACTTTTCACAACTTATCTACAACATATAAGCAGGCATTTAAATGTAAGGTACCACTGTGGTTATGTTTGTGTGTGAGTCACATCATTTAAAGTGTGAATTGTACATGATGCACATGGGAAGGCATTTTGGAATATCATTGTAGGCAACCATACTATTCCATAGATTGTCACAAATAACCCTTCACAATTCAAAGAAGGAAAGAAAGAAAAGAGAATGCCAAAGCCTTCTCTCTCTCTCTCTCTCTCTCTCTCTCTCTCTCTCTCTCTCTCTCTCTCTCTCCCACTCTCCCTCTTTGTATTCCTCTTTCCATTCACAGCAAATTGCTCTGAGACTTATAAAGTCCTCCAGCAGGGCTCTCACCTGGGAACTGGCCCAGGCCCACGATCTATGCCTCATGCACTTCTAACTTGAAGTGCGTTGCCATCAGCTCGGCCAATTAAGCCTCTTGTTTCCCTGAAGTCCTGCTTCCCCCTCTAACACCAGTCATTGGAAATGAAAATAAGGCAGAATGTTTTCCCCAGATAACAGCGGGGAACAGTCTCTTCAGGTCTGTGTGTGCTGTTTGACATATCAAGCTCCTGATGTGTGCCTAAATGGAAGTCTAAAGAGTGAAAATAATACAACCAGGAACTGTAGGGTTTTCCATCATATGAGGTTAATACATATCTTGACAGCTAGGCCTGTATGCGAGCAGCAGAAGTCTTATTATGAGCAATCCCAGTCCTTAACTGGAAAAAAGGCACCATTACAGGACACCATTTTTAATCCCTTGAATATTAAAACATTAACAGGTAAATTGCAGTCAAGTGCAGAGAGGAATAAGACACAGAGAGGATATTAGGCCCCAGATTTTAATTGTGTCCTCTGAGACTAAATTGGAATTGCATTTGTCCTGGATGGGCTTTTGCTACTTCAGCTCCTTTTTTAAGATATGTAAAGAAACATAAATGCATTGGCCAAATGTGTTGTATTGCCAAATAAAATATGCATATTTTATTGACCTCCAACGTGCCTCTACTTAACTGTTGACTCAGCCTCAGAGAAACTAGGAATATTGAAAAGAGGTCCCTCTGTGGCCTTAACAACTCTCTCTTTCTCCAGTGGTATGTTCACACCTATTGTTCCCAATATCCTGCTGCCTAGCATAGAGAATTATGTCCCTCATGTAAATCACGGACAATGTTTTTGCAGGTATAATTGCCTGTTCACAAGGGAGAGACAAAGTGTACACCATATGATATTCATACAGCCTTCAAATAAAACATTCACAGTGTTAATTATATAAATCCTTAATTGATCATGTATAGAATGAACATTCAACATTTAATGTGTGAAACAAACATTCAAATTAATTGGCTCTGAAAAAAACACAAGAACAAAAACATGATGATATTATTGGGCAGTACGTGTTATCCAACCCTGTGTATCTCTTCATATATCATCTATTTATATCTGCCCCTCTCCCCCTCCTGTTGCCGTGACGTTCATTTGCTCTCTGTAATTAACTCAGCATATCTCTGTCATGATGTAGAAATAAACAACAATTTAGCTCTGAAGGTAATTTACGCTTGCGTGTGTGTATGTAGGGGGTAATGGTACAACAAATGATAGCAAGAGGTTAATAGGAAGGGAATCAAAAGTGAGATTAGTCACTGATTAGCTGGGCTTGTATAGTGCAGCAAGACCCAGATAAAGACGAGAAGGAAATGAAGGAAAGGAGAGCAGGAGAAAGGAAGATAGGGGAAATAAGGATAGACTTTTAAAGGTCTGGAGATGAAAGAAGACATGTGTGGAGCCGATAGAAGAGATGGAGGCAAAGACGGTTGCATAAAAATGTTGTCGAGGATATAATCAAGTTTAATTTTAACACTTTTTTCCTATAATAAGAAAAGCTGAATTTCCGGAAGTGGACAAGATAATGAATTACGGTCTGACACTGAAACCATTTATCTGTAAAAACTGGTAGCTGTACAGCACCCTGAAAAAATGCAGTTGAAAAGGGCAACATTACTTTGAAGTGCGCACACAAACACATTTCGTGTTCAAACTGTCCCTTTTACCTCTGCATACATATACTGACAGAGCATGCTGTAAGTCTGAGTCCCCTTCATGTTCTGCTCTGTTCTAATAGGGACCACCTTCTCCTCCTCATGTCCACCAGTGAGATGCAGAGCGAGATCAAATAACTCCCGCTGAGCATCGGTCCATCTGAGGCTCTCTCAGGCTGACCTGAGTTCAGATTTGTCAGCATGAGCTCAGATCTCTATAAGCTGTGACTGAGTAGCTTGGTCTAGAAAAAGACTGAAGGAAATTGACAAAATAAAGGGTACAAAAGATGGAGGGCTTTATATTTCGTCCTTGCAAAAGAGAGGAAAATGCCCATTTTCAAATGTTATAGGTTGGTTTGTTTGTGCCTGTTTGATAATTTAGCTGCAAATAAACCGGTGTTGAATCTTTATAAATAAAGTGTTGCCGATACACTTCTAACTTTAAAGACTATATGTTGGTGAATATGAAGGTGGTCTGTTCTATTTTCATAGTGTATTTGTTTTTATTATTAGGAAACAGTAGTGGGTGAAATTAATTCCGAATACAAAACCTGCTTATAATACCTTGTCTCAAAGGAATTACAAATATACTTTCAAATGTTTTTATTTGCAATTTACTCAAACCTGTCTACCTCGAAGGCAAAATATTTGATATTATATATATGTTTTATACCCATATAGTTAGCGAAACAGTGTGACTGTATTGAAAATGATTGGTTGTAAAATATACTTTTAATGTACTCTTCAGGAGTTGCAATTTTTTTTACAATGCCACTGTTTAAGAATGCCAATGACTGAATCGGGGTCCGACAGTTTTATACAAAAACAATACTATGAAAGATGATGTAAATAAATAAGCATGTTCATTCATCATCAAATACATTTAATGGACATGTATTTGTACTTCTGATATCAATGTGTGGTTCTCCTACAGTTCTTTGTCAAATGTCCAACCAAAATGTGATGATATCATCTATGTGTGCTTCAAACCTGCATGTTTTTGTTGCAGAGAATGTCACAAAATGTCTGATGAAAAGATAGGATCTTCTTTGTATAGCAAAGGGTTTTAAGCTATTCATACATTTGTTAAAGTGGACCTATCATGCTATATTTGAATAATATAGTGTAGGACCATACCTATATAAGGCATATTTATACTTTTTTTTTCTTCAAAATACCAAACAGATCATGCATTTTAGCCATGCCTCATTTTGCTCAATTTGACAATTTCTAGCTCTGGGCAGATTCAGTGAGAACAGCACCACCTACAGGCCTGGCATATGTACTACAGCGTCTCCAGCGCTTTCGAACGGCAATGGCCGTGGCTGTCTCCTCCTGATTGGTGGAGTTGGCCCAATAGCCGTAGCGCCACCGTCCTGACGTCAGGACAGTGTTCAAATCTGGATCAATTTTGATCAGATCCGTTGCAGCCCCTTTTTTAGAGATTTGGGTATGGAGGAAAATAGAGAGGGTTGTGTTTTCTGACACTTGGTGAGTTCCCTGGAACACCGGGGACACATATTCATGTATAAAAGACGTACAAAAGTGCATTTTGCATGATAGGTCCCCTTTAAAGTAATCATCATCATCGCTCCAAAGTGCGGTGCAGCAATGATTTCGGTTTAAAATAGAACTCCCTATAAGTAGCATAGATTTGCATTACAATAGGAAATGATTGTTCCGTGTGGGTTTTACTAATAAATAATTTGGCGGTAACCTGAGGAAAATGCACCAAATTACAACAGTAATTCAATTTTACTCTGTAGTCATTCTGCTCATTAGCCGCATTATATTCCTTTCCACCCTTGTGTTGAATGAACACGACAGCAAGTGGTAAAAAAATAACACATAAAACAAACTTGAATCAAACCTCTTCATTTACTCATTTTCAGCATGCAGGGTTGTTTTTTATCAAGCACATCTGAACACAATCAGCCCCAAAGCAGGTTGTTCGCCTTGTTTTATGCATGCACCCCTCTTGTTTGCTTTGTTGTTATTTGTTGATGGGCTTTCTCTTTTGTATTACCCGAGCAAATTTAATTAGAGCTGGAGGAATACAAATCAGTGTTCATCCACCAAATGCTATGTTGTCCCCTAATAAAGGACTCGGAAAGAGGAAGGAAAGAATTACAAATCTGTTTTCAAGGGCTGGAGAGAGACTGAGGAATGTGAGTCTTTTAACAAATTAATGCTATTTTACAAAGCGCCCCTATAGGCTAAAGTGAATGGACCCACTGAAGAAAAAAAGCAATGGTTTTTCTTCTGTTATTTGGAATATTTTTTGAGACCCAGGTCCGTCTGAAATACATGAAGACTTCACTTTCAGACGAATGTCAAACCAAAGCATTACTTGTGGTGCCATTACAGAAGGAACATGTTATGAAAGACAGTGAAGACAGACTGAACTTTCATCCCAGATTGAGCCATAAACTGCCCTTGTCAGTTCTGAGTAATAAAATAAAGACTTCACTGAACCCACATTACGTGTAATTCCTCAACTTCAGTCAACTCTACAGTCTCCTTTTATTCTCCAAGGGACTTCAAAACAAAGACACAACAACCTAATACAACCTCACAGCGCTGTGCTTCCATCTCACCATCAACAGAATATATTAATTGATTATTTAACAGTGACTCAATTATTATATTCATGTTATTTTCTTTCCTGACATCCTTTATTTACAGCATCGAATGCGTCCTATCTATATCTTACAGCACATCTTCTGTCCTTTCTGTATTTTCCTATACCTTTTATACTCATTCTAACCTTTGTAAGTTTGTTTTCCTCCCTGTCACTCCCATGGCTTCATGTATACTCCCTTCGCCCCATCCCTTGTTGCCTTCTCTCCTCTGCTATTCCCCATTATCCTCCCTCCTCACCTCTTTCTATTTCCGATTTCACTGCATCTTCTTCCCATACACAGAAGCACACACCTTGACCTCAACTTCTTTTCTTATTCTCCCACAGGCCAGCTTTGTTTCTCAATATTAATTGGCCTGGTTTTACTTCTGCTTCACGGGTCCATTAATAAAAAATATCCTAGCTGAGAGGTTAGAGTATCACTGCAAGTCTGGGGTACCAATAAACTGCAGTACATGTAAGCAGGTGCAGACACTCAGATACAAATACATACATTATAGAACATTCCCTTCTTTAAAGGTGGGGTAGGTAAGTTTGAGAAACCGGCTCGAGATCGCTAGAATTTGAAAATACACAACCGGAGAAAATCTGCCACTTCCTTATAGAGCCCCTCCTCCAACACACGAACGCGCACATGACCAATGAGGGCACGAGATAAGTTTGTGCACAGATGGAAGGCTGACAGGCAGGTAGGCCATCCAGTTATTTTAGCCGGGCCGGCTAAAATGATTGGTTGTACTTTTTACAGTATTACGGCTTCGACGGATGCATTTTTTTAAATTGATTTTTTGTCAAAGCACTTAAAGTGGACCTATCATGCTATATTTGAATAATATAGTGTAGGACCATACCTATATAAGGCATATTTATACTTTATTTTTTTCAAAATACCAAACAGATCATGCATTTTAGCCATGCCTCATTTTGCTCAATTTGACATTTTTTAGCTCTGTTTTTGCAAGGGCAGATTCTGTGAGAACAGCACCATCTACAGGCCTGGCATATGTACTACAGCGTCTCCAGCGCTTTCGAACGGCAATGGCCGTGGCTGTCTCCTCCTGATTGGTGGAGTTGGCCCAATAGCCGTAGCGCCACTGTCCTGACGTCAGGACAGTGTTCAAATCTGGATCAGTTTTTATCAGATCCATTGCAGCCCCTTTTTTAGAGATTTGGGTATGGAGGAAAATAGAGAGTGTTGTGTTTTCTGACACTTGGTGAGTTCCCTGGAACACCGGGGACACATATTCATGTATAAAAGACGTACAAAAGTGCATTTTGCATGATAGGTCCCCTTTAAGATATTCATTGCTATCGGGATGTTAAGAGCATTCCATGGAATATAACAAAAAGTGTATCTTGAGCCGGTTTCTCAAACTTGCCTACCCTACCTTTAAACTTAATGCTGTTTAATGTCCCTTGCAGCGTTATTTCACATTAAGGAATTTTACACCACTAGGTGGTGCCAATGCAAACAAAAGAGAAACAAAGAAAAACGACGCACTTCCAGCAGTGAAGTAGAACAACATTAGAAGTTTGCCAGAGACGTGTTTCTCAACGGCTTGAAAATATAAATACGCACTTGTATTCAAGTTGTGGTTCATGTAAATAAAGGCCATCAGTTCATTAGATTCATCCCGTATAGTAGTCGCTAATTTATTCTGGTGTGCTGCTGTTTAATGCTGGGCAGGCAGCGTATAGCCTTTTGAGAGATATGACATAATTGGCTGCTGGTTCTAAATTTGGGAAAGAAGAGAGCAGTGAGAATCAACCATGCAGCACATTAAACCAAAGCAATGAACTTATATCTTTCTCAGCTTTCAAAGTTAAAATAAAATATATCTGAATTGCATTGTTTAAAAATCCCTTCCGGCCCATGCTTTTGCATGCCTTTTTTGAAGCTCATGCTTCTTCTTTGCTGTACAGTAAAGTACAGCAGGTGTAGCAAGTAAGGGAGGATGTTTAAAACTTTGCATTTTTAAACAAAAACAAACAATTTCTGTAAAGAATAAATGAAACAGGACGAAGATCTTGTCTTTGGTTATCATTGAACACTTCATTGACCTCAACACCATTTGTTTTCTATCCATTTTATTTATTTTGCTCTTTATCTTGAGTGTGCTATACTGCCACTCTCAAGAGTTCGTGCTCAAGATAGGGGGGGTTAGGAGTATTTCCTTACTAACATCCTTATTCCCTACTTGGTTTGGACGTTAACAGAGTGTCTGAGTGTGTTTGTAAGCGTAGGCAGTGTATCAGCTCGGCTGCAGTGAGACACAGTATCATTGCTCAGTTAAGTCCTGATTAATCAGCCTGAAGCAAAACCAGCCCACAAGGATTTCTCCCAATCCTTCTGATAACCAACCTGTCAATGCCTCTGTATTACATGCTGCACTAACGTCCTGTCCCAGCACGAAATATTAGAGAAATGTCATGGTGCCTTTTAACTCATACCAACGATGATAATGATGTTCAATTCATGATCAAAAATGATATGCCATTGGATATGTTTTACAGTATAATGAAGTACTATATCTTATCTTTCTATACAATATATTATTTGAAGCCTTTAACTCAAAACTATCTTTGATTGCTATTGTTTTATCAAATCAAGACCTACCCTCTCAAACTGTTTGTTTAGAAAGAAGACATTGCAATAACAACTATTCCCCAAAAGCAAGTAAATCATGATATTCTACAAACAAAACACTTACATTTTGCTCAATACTATTTGCTAAGCTCATTGAAGCTAAAAAACGTTCTTACTAGCTAAAATTATTTAGTTCTGGGAGAGTCATAATTGACTTTTTGCTGCATGTTCAGGTACGGTATATGCAAATACACCTACAGTACTTAGATACTTTAATATTTTTTTTTCTTTTTGTCTGGAAAATATTGAAACTTAAAAGATGCCACATCTCATCTGTAGTCCAGCAGTGGCATGCTGGCCCGGGCCATGCTGTGCCGAGATGGCTTTGCCTCCCATGTTGTGCTAACGTTAAGGCTCTGCTGCATTTGCAGCTGTGTTCCTCTGTGACTGACACCATTTCCAATTTATTAAGCCACGCTTTGTTTGAGTGGGCCTACAAATTAAAGTGTGGCATGTTGTTTTTTTTCATCCTCTTCCGCCCCTCCATCTCTGTGTATCATTCTCCACTCTTACACAGCAGAGTGCTCCGGCGAGCATGACTTTGTCTCTGATCCTTTAATATACAGCCTGGGTCCTCTGTGCTCACTGCTGTGTGAGAGCGTTTGTGTTCTGCTGAGTCCTCTCTGCTCTGCCAAAGAAACTCAGCCCAACTGAGTTCTTTCAATTCATTAGCTTCCCACCAACGCAGCTGGCTAAAACAAGCAGACGGCTCCTGTTTACTTTGAGACAATACACAACAGACTTAATAAACAATCAGATTTAACAAATAAGAACTTTACTTTTGCTATTCTGTGCATGTTGCAAACCTTATGAATTGGTTATTCAACCGATGGAGCCAGTTCGGGAAATGTTCCACTTTTGTTGTTGTGTGGTTGTCTTCCAGCCTCCTGTTTGTTTTTGTTCTTTTTGTTGTTTTTGGAATATTAGTAATTCAGTGCGGCTTTTGATAATCATAATTGTCGCAATGCAGTTGCTCTAACATGTCAACACTGGCGCCAAGATAAAATCCTAAAGTTTATGCGATGCAACTGCTCGTTGAGGAAAGAAGCAGGCAAATTAGTATCAAAAACATAAATTCAGACTTGATGTGTCACCTGGTCAGCCTTCAGACACGTCTGATCAAACTATTAAGAATAAATATTTGCAATTAACAATTATTTCCCATTTGATCGGAGCAGTTCATATTAAGCGATTACCAACGTCACTCAAGGCTTCACCCTCTGGGGACCATGAATGTCTGTACAACGTTTCAGGACAATCCTCCCTAAGTCGTGGACCCACCAACCTAAATACAAACAAACACCCATAACACATTTTGAATTTTGTTCTGTATATATTTTGCCTAATATCACCGGGAAATCAAAAACAAAAAATCATGTTAACTTTTTCTGGGCTGCA
>NW_022987973.1:2660466-2775466 GCF_902827165.1 Trematomus bernacchii
TACAATTCAACCTCTGTGTGGCGTTTAAAAAAAGTCAGAACATTACGAAACTCATTAAGATGAATTGTCTGCCATAAATGTCTGAAAAAAAGTTATCCCAATAGCATATGTTGAGACCTGATGGAGGCAATATAAAAGGTCAGGGGATCGCAGAAGTCATCATTATCAAGATTCCCACTCTTTGGGTCATCTGGTGTGTTTACATTGTACGTGATAGGCTAAGGGGCGGGAGATATCTAAGTGGAGAGATGTCCCGCCCAATCAGAGCAGATTGGGCTTTCAGACAGAGGGCGGAAATAGGTGCTGCAGCACAGGCAATATGAGAAAGATAAAGCCCGTTCATCATAGCATGTAAACATGTCCAAGTAGGAGCACAACATATTAAAAAGACACCTGACAATCTAATACAAGTTGTATACCCAAGATTATGTCTTGTATTTGATTCAAAATCAGTATCAATCCTGTGATTAAACGATGTGTTCACAGGCAGACTCACTCATGAATGAACTTCTTAGAGAAGTTAGAAAAGCACAGGCACTTCTTGTCCTCAAACTGAAGATGCTTTTCAAGTAGTACTTCATAATCCCATAACACTGAATAACATACCCTCAGTTTGACTTGTTGTAATCACAATCTCTGTAGAAGGTACTACACTTCAAAAAGTAATCCATCTCTTTCAAATCTAAATCTAGCTCAAGTGTACATACAGGTACAAATGCATAACGAGAATACATCGATACATAGATTTGATTTGGAATAAGAATCAGGAAATACTACACACAACTGCTGGTTTGCAGAGACAGCTATGGCTCAGGAGGTACATCACATTGTCCTTCATTTACAAGATTGGTGGAGAGTTATTTCCTGGCTCACCTTGTAGAAGTGGAAGAGCCGACCTTTGTTAAAAATGCAGACCACTCACAGGAGTTAAAAGTAAATTCTAGTCAGACCTCTTCTGAGACAAATCTTAACATTTTACCTCCACATTTCTGGCACTGAATAAGCATTTAAAGGAAACCACAGAAGAGAAGTGGGTGATAAATAATGTACAGAGGACTGTCATATAATAGTTATATCCCTTTATACTCAGAGTGTCTAAAGCACAAGTTCTCAAAAGGCTCAATATCAAACAAATGGAATTCACTCTTCAAGCTGAACAGATATTTTCCCAGTAAGTTTGTCACTCCTTTGAGAGCATGCACATGTAAGGTGTGTGTTTAACACAACGCTCTCATCCATGAGTCGCCTTCTCTTTCTCTGGAGGAAAGAAAGGATGGAGGTAAGGAAGTGAGGGAGGAAGAAAGTAAAGACCTAAAATGCTGTGCATTTAGTTGAGTTAAAAGTAACCCATAGTTCGACAATACTGAATATGTCTAAATGTTGGAGTGGATATGTGGTGAGGTGGAAGATGGTGAACAATACATCTAGATATTTCCATTCAAAAAATCTAAAATAAAGTATTTTTATTTATTTATAATAATAACAACATAAGAGCAAGAAGAGAATTTCCAGCAAAAAATACATTAAATATAATGTGAAATTCTGACTTTTAGAGGTTTAACATAACTATTTCACAGTCAGGTAAAGTGGGAGATCCTGTATCATATGACACATATTTCTCTGCTCTCAACCAAAGTTCTGTTGTCTAAGAAAACCATCAATTGTTGAATATAACTGAATAACTATATTTTAGTATTCTTCTTGGGAGACAGTCTCTCTCTCTATATATATATATATATATATATATATATATATATATATATATATATATATATATATATATATTTATATATAATTAGGTTTGTTACAACTCTAGCCAGCACCAAACTAACTGGGGTAGTGATAGCTGCCAAGTTGCTCTGTGCACAAGGATGTATTAATATATATATAGATACATTATATATTTATATATATATATATATGTATATATATATATATATATAGAGCAAGCATCTGAAAATAATAAGGATTTCTCAGAAGCAAAGCTTGGACCTGTCAGTAATGAACCCCTAGTAATCTTTGAATTAACAGCCGCAGCAGCAAGGTCCTTCTCTGCAAACAACTAGGTTCAGTGAGAATCCCATCTCCCAAGTATCAAAGACAACAAATGAAGGAGAACAGCAAAGCGCTGAACCATTCAGCCCTAACGCCTCCACCCTGCGCTCCACTAAGAGGCGGCTCAGAGAAAAAAGCACACATTAATTAGACTTCTATCTGTACATCTCTGCTTCGCTCAATTGAGAGAGGAGGGAGAGAAAAGAGAAGATATGAGAATGGTGAAAAAGAAAAAAGAGCTGTGAATAAGCGAATGTCTCTCAAGTCTGATACTGTGCAAGTGAGCCGACACCAGTTATTTATGTGTGTGTGTGTGTGTGTGTGTGTGTGTGTGTGTGTGTGTGTGTGTGTGTGTGCGTGCGTGCGTGCGTGCGTGCGTGTGTGTGTGTGTTTGTGTGTGTGTGTGTGTGTGTGTTAAAAAGAGAAAGAGAGATGTAATTGATATCTTTGAAATATTTCACATTTCCCTGCGCTCCAGACTGAAGTAAGAAAGTAAACAGTTACAGCCTTGTTAATAATAATTAATAATAATAATTTACACTTGCTGTATGTTTACCAGCCGGGACAGAGACGCTGGCATTGCTTTCACCTTGTGAGTATGTTTGTGTTTGTGTGTTCCCTGTGGACAGATTTCTGTGGGAGGGATAATGTTACACAACCGTGCAAAATGCAGTCATGAAACTTTACAGATATATAGTTAGGATCAAAATCAGGGGTGTCAAACTCAATTCAATCGCGGGCCACATCAGCATTAGGGCTGCACTCAAAGGGCCGGTTGTAACTTTAAGACTATATAAAAATACATATATAAATATATATATAAAATAATGTATTGTATTACATTATTGCCTCTGCATTGAATTATTATCAGATAGGGTAATAACTTCATAATTAACTACGTCTGAAAGCAGAAGTCTGGCGCAAATAATTGCAAGTCTCTTCAGAGAGAATGTCACAAAATGATTTAAAAAGAAAAGCCAAATTCTGGAAAAAAAGTCTAAATCAAAAAAAAGAAGTGACATTTTGAAAAAAAGTAACATTTAAAGAAAAATGTCAAATTCTGAGAAAAGGGCACATTCTAAGAAAAAAGACATATTTAGAAGAAAAAAAGTCAAATTCCGAGAAAAAAGGCATATTTAGAAGAAAAAAAGTCAAATTCTGAGAAAAAAATATAATTCTGAGAAAAAAGGCATATTTAGAAGAAAAAATGTCAAATTCTGAGAAAAAAAGTCTAATTTGAGATGCATTGTGGGACATGTAGTTTATGGGCAACGTGCTTCTGTAAATCATCATGTAACCGTATAATAAACATATAATATTCTTTGCAAGGTCTTGTGGGGCCACAGAAAACGGATTTGGCCCCCGGGCCTTGAGTTTGACACCCCTGATCAAAATTTGAAGGTCGAGCTAAACAGTGGGTGTGGTAATTGCCCCTTTCTCACCTATACACAATTGGTGTGATCCAATTGCAAGATGGCCTCTAGTTTTGGCCTGAAACAATTTTTCGTTATTCTCATTGCATTCAGAAATGGGAATGTAGGGGAGAGTGACAGGAGAAAAAAGACAAAAGGCTGAGGGCACAAGCCAAATCCAAAAGGGGAAACAACTGAAAGCAATTGCAAAACACAATTAGAGACGGTGATAATGTCAAAGCAAGGCATGCGATTATCACACGCCCTTGGAGTGCAAATTAGTTCCGATTACTGTATTTTTTGTTATGTTATGACTTTGCAGTGACATCCTACGCTGAGGTGCTGAAAGATGTGAGAAAACATTCTTGTGAGATCATTTACACACATCTCACAAATTAGGCATGCATGAGCTGGCAGCCTTGGCAGTAAAGTCATTAGCTAGCAAGTTCTGACATTTGTTTAGCAATTAATTAATTCCTGAGGATTCTCATCAATTGTTTGTTGCATCAACGACAAGTGCAATCAATCACGTCTACTCTCAACGAAGAGCACAAGGGTCATTTCAAGTAAAAATACATGAACATTAAAACATTTGAGAAATGCTTTATCCAAATGATGTTGTATTATTAAGTACTGTTATACACCAGTGAAGTTTCATGTTATGTTCTCAGTGTGCACTACTAATGCATATTTTGTTAAGAAGTCCAAAACATGTTGGTTTATTAATCACAAAATGTTTGGTTCAAATATTAACACATAATAAAACGTAATTAGGTTAAAAATAAACGTAAAAAAGTGAGGGGTACAATAAAGGCATATATGGAAATACATTTAATATGTAATTATATTGTAGTGCTTAATCTAATTGATGCCATGAAGGCATTCAAATTGCACAGCCAATGGATGTTTGGTTGGAAAATACAAAATGTGCCTGATTTAACCGGACTTCCTGAAGTTCCAATAGACTTAACTAATAAACCAAAACAACTTTCACCTCAGTTTTAAGAAGTTAATATGCCAGATTATTCATTACTTGGGACAACCGTTGCATGGCAATTTCTGGCAACAAAACTATACAGGAAGATACAGCAATTAAGCAAGAAATAGCATAACCTTCGTAAAACAGTAACTTTTAATATCTATTCCCCAGTTTTTGAATTGAATAATAATGTGTTTACTACTAGGGTTTAGATGTGCTGTTTGGCAGATTATGATAAGGACAGAGTCTAACTAGCTGTTTCATTTGTTTCAAGTGTTGATTACAGCTAATTTAAACTAGCTGGCGTACGGCTGTTGCTTTTTATTTATTGTAGACATAAGAGTGTTATTGATCATTTCATTTATCTAGCCAGAGAAGGAACTTGGGTAATACCCAAACATATCATTCCCTTTTCACACAAGAGCAATTGCAGCAACAAACAATAATACCTTAACCTTTTGTGTTTCATTGATGTTTATTTATACCTTTCAGAATCATATTTCAAATATATTTTCCTCTAAAATACTTTAGTACATGACAGCAATATACAACACCCAGCACTGTTTGATACCCCTCTCCCTTTTTTACACATTAAAGGTGCATTTCAAATCTTCTGTTCCAAAAATGGATTGAAACACAGACCGATGAAGGCTATGCTGTCGACCTGACACTCAGCATGTGGACAACTACTGTGACTCATGCACTGATTCCCAAAACGTACTTAATGCGAAGACAATGCTTGTCACAGTGAATTACAATAGTCAGGTGAGGCCTAAAAAAGTCATATACTGTATAAGGTATTAAGGCTTATCATTTTGAAGCTGCTTGTTGAAATACCACACTGTCATGTGTCAAAAAAGTCCACTAGAAGTCAGTTACTTTTTTTGTCCCAGACTTTGATCAGAAGGAGAAGTTTACAAAACAATTTCAATCCAACAAATATTTTGAAATGTTTTGCTTTTCACCTGTTTTTGGGAAGACAGGGCAAGGGTCACAGCGTTTTGTGAAAAAGGTCATTGCAGTCTGTAAAACAGGGTCGCAAAACACTCATGAGATTACGTAACATAACAGGGAAGCCAGGACTGTTGCCGGCACTCAGACACTGATTGTTTCACATCATCTTATTTCCCACAAACCAGAAAAATCACTATTGAACATATACCTTTATTTATTTGTGTAGCCAGAAGGAAACGTGGTTCTATTGCCAAACTGTTCCTCTCTGTTTTGGCAGCTTTTGCAGTCAAGGAGGGAATAGAGGCTGAGTAGGTCCGTACAGTCTCTTGGACGTCAACTCCAATCAGTTCAAGATAGTACAGATGGTAAACAGTAAGTGGATCATTAACAGTCAGTTTGTCATACAAGTGTAACTCTACTGGGGCTCAGTAAACAGATGATGAGCACGTACAGGAAGTGGACAAGTTGCTCTAATGTAAAGGACTCAAACAAGTGTATTCCTTATAAGAAAATAAGGAATATAAATACCCTTTAGATGTTACATTTTGGAAAATACTTCTCTTGAGATTTTAAGTAGATGCATTGTGTTATCTACCAGAAAAGAGAAAATGAATCTGTTAATTTCCAGCACTAATTCATGTGGTACACTTTTAGCTAGTTGTCTTGTCTTTGGTCTGACTTTATAAAACAATTAAAAACTAGATGTAAAATCATGTTCCATCTGTAGGTGCTTTCAACCTAACCAGCATACAGTAAGTGTTGTTCCCTCACACTGTGTATGCTGGTTAAAAGCCACAGGAAATTATTTTTGTGAAGTTGACTTGGATTCAATATGGTATTCACAGATATGTTTTGATTTACCTTGAACCTCTTCTCCAATCCAGATGTATTACATGTCTGTTGTATGCTAACTAACAGCTGTGCTACACATCTCATTGCTCTTAGTTTCAGCACTGTATGACGATCAGCAGATGTTTGTTTGCTACCAAAGCATTTTACCCCCGGACAGATAATGTTATTATTGACAGAAGCTTTTCATTGCTGTTCATTTTTATTTTATTGACGGATGTTTTTTTGAAACAAATGAAGCACATGATTATTTTGTACTGAAATAATAATGTCAATTGAACTATATGCGATGATTTTAGATATATGATATATGAAAACCTCACGTTGTATGTATCCTAGATACCATATGGGCAAATGTTAGTGTTGCTACAGGTGTGCTTACACTCTAAATATTATGTAATGGCAATTTCTAAAGCATTTAAATGCTTGATATCAAAACCCAAAAAAGGATGATTGCTTGATTCTCTTTAAACTTCCCTTTGGGCAGTCATCACCTGGGAAATACGCAGTGCTTATGATGCCTCAGAGTGGACTGTAGTGTGCCAGTATAGAAGCATTTTGATGATTCATTTGTGCAAAAAAAAAACATTATATCGGAGTAGATGAATACAGTAACAGTTAGTTTCCCAACTTGACATAAACCATTGGTAAAGTGACAATGTGTTGCT
Organism: Trematomus bernacchii; assembly: GCF_902827165.1. NCBI lineage: Eukaryota > Metazoa > Chordata > Actinopteri > Perciformes > Nototheniidae > Trematomus > Trematomus bernacchii. The sequence goes on from NW_022987973.1 coordinate 2,667,384, forward strand.
TCACCAGGCAACATAATGAGAATAACATATTGGTCAGATTATCTGCACATCTGTATGTCATGCCTTGATATTGTGATCTCAGGTAGGTGAAATAAATCAATGTCTTCTTTCACTTTGAACTTGAGCTTAAAGTTGTCCCAATAATTTTGAAAATATAACAATGTTTCAGACAATACATCTGAGGTTTCCACAGTATTCTGTCAGTTAATTTGCAGCTGTCGCATGTCCAAATGCAAAAATGACAGAAGTAATCAGTCTCTGTTACCACTGCCATTGAAATATGAGGAAATATGAAGAACACTTTGACAGTAAGCACAATGAAAATGCCATGCACATTAATGCTTCATGAAATGTCTAAAAGTTAAACTTAAGCTCATTTAAATACAACATCCTTATCCCTTAGCCATTTAGGAAGGTGAACATTGAGTTGTTGCAATAAATACCTACAAATATACACCTGTTTTGTCTTGATGTGTGTGGGAAATATTTTAAAAGGTTTAAAATATTTTCAGCATAACTTTTACAGTATACAATTGCAGCATGACAAAGCTACATTGACAGGAAAGCATGTCACTCAAATTCACTTCTTAAGTGGTTGTAACATTCAGTTGCAACCTGCCATGAGATTTAAAATAAATGGAGATGGAGCTAATGTACAGGATTATTGAGAGTCTGCAGGTTTCAGAGGGCTCCCAAGTTCATATAATACACCACTGACAGAGAGCTTCACAGGTTAATCCAACATGCCTTACGCAGCATTGAATGACTGAGTTGTCATTGATACAGTATGATGTTATACTCATACTGTACAGTAGCCAGCAGTGCCAGCTTAACAAAGAAATTGCTACTCACACCAAAGTGGAACAATCTATTAGGCACGTCATTTATGTATGTTCTGCACTACTTATGATTGTAAAGCCAACAATACAATTTGTAACAACCACAATTAAGAAAAAGCAACCAAAAAAGTGATCAAATCAATTTGAAATAACACAGACTAAAGTACATATGGTGTTCATGATTGAATCACATGTGATGTACATGGTAATGAAGAAGATCAGCATAAAAAGTAGATCACTTACTGCAAAAGCGTAACATGTGAATTTGGAGCTTTCTTGAGATAGGTTAAAGCCTAATGGAGAACATCGAAAAAATACTATCGATATGATTACAATAGCTACAGCTTCTTTATTGAACTTTATGAATGATGACTACAATTGTATTTAGAAAGAAATCCCTTCCCTTCTGAACTGCCATCTCAAATGCACTCATAAAGGTTTGTATACAGATCTATAGATATGATTATTGCTTAACTTTAACCATCATATCTATGTTATTATGAAAAACAGTTTAAACTACAGACATTAATTAAACAAAACAGAAAATCTGATATGCAATCCTTGCTGCTAACAATCTGACAGTTTTTTTCACTGCATGGGAAATTCATACATAACATTCAATTAGAGAAAGAAATATTCAACTGAACTCACTCCAAGCTCTTTGTGGCCCTCTTCTACGACACCTTGTTTTCCATTTCATGAGAAATAACATGTCCAGCTTTTCAGTTGTGGCTCATCAATCCGGACATGACCAGTAATGATGTCCAGCGATGCGTTAAGTTCATGGTTAGGGCGCAGAAACGTGAAGGTTGTATCTATCAACTGTGGTTTTCTTTTTGTTTCATCCATAGAGGAGACATGTTTTGAGGCAGAGGGTGAGCTGAGGGCCTGGCTGTGATGTCAGCAAGGAAAAAGTGTCTGTGTGTGTCTGTGTGTGTGTTCAGTACGTGCCAATACAAGTTGAGGTTTCCAATCCAGTTGGCTTGGGTCATCCTTGCTTTTCCCTCCTCGTGCTCAATTCTGGTCCTCGATCACGAATCATCTTCTCTTCTTCTCATAAATATTAATATAATACTTTATTACCCATTCTCTTTGACCCTTCGTTACGCCATGAACCAAAGAAAACAAAAAAGCAAAATATCAAAAACATTGAATAGGTCTGACAAATTGCAACATCACATAATAAGTAGAATAAAACCCAAAGGTACAGCAGAGGTTGTATAAACATTGTGCTTCTTTAATTTCACTTTGTAAAGTCCTCCACTGTCCTAGTTGTGTTTAAGTTTAAACTTTGTTATATTTAATATATATATAGAGATAAATGTACACGTATAATCCGCGCTGAGGTTCGTCTCTTGTGGCAAGCAGAGGGCAAGCAGAGAGGCTACCAGGAGCACACTTCTATTTCCTCTGTTTCTGGCTGGTCCTTTTCTCAGCATTCATTTATGTATTCATTCAATCATCAGTTTCTTTCTCTTAGTCCGTCCCTTTATCAGTCGTTAGCTCCCAATGTCCCAGAGTTTGGGACCGATGGGAGACAGTCTTGTGAAGAAGAAGGATTTTACCCTCTTTTTCTCTCTCTCTTACACTTTCTTCCTGGAATCCTGTTCCTTCGTTTTATTCCCTCAGGTCCTTTGTCATCTTTGGTAGAGTGTCCGACACTTTGGTGTGTCTGGGGAATAGGGTGGAGGGGCCGTTGAGGATACATGAAAGGGAACATGTATGGATGATAAAAGGGTTGATGAAGGAGAGGTAAAGGTGACAAAGTGACACGCTGACATGGATAAAGTGATTCTAATCAGATTAATAGAGAGACAAAGGAGAGAAGGTGAATTGTAACCGTCAAATATCAGTAAGTATGTTCACCTTAAATACAGTATGCACAACAGTTGGTTATACTGAGTGTCTGGGGGGAAAGGTTCAAAGAAAGCAGAGGAGGAGAAACTAGACAAAGACTCTGTGATACTATTTATCTATGCAAGAAGGCTGACATGGATGCACAAAGGATAGAACTACATAGAGTGGAAAAGGAGAGTTAAGGAGAATGGTATGTGGAGGAAAGGACAGGGAGAAGGGTAGAGAGAGAAGTATAAGAGCGTGAGTCAGGACAGTGTCTGTCACTACAGACAGGGGGTGTCGCAGGAAGTGATCATCATCTGTAGAGTAGCAACAGGAAGCAGGAGAGGCCGAAGGTCAGCCACCTGGCCAATGGGAGTGAGCGTGATCCACCAATCAGAACTATGGCAAAAAAGAACAGAACAGTTATCATAAATAAAATACTTACAGGCCCCTTGTTTCCAGGTTCTGCTGTCTGTTCATGACTTTAAAAGGTTGTATAGCAAAGTTCATAGACAGGTACAGATTACACATTCTCCACCAGTGCTGTAATAATAATTACACGCCACCAATCATAAGTGCTTTTCACTCTCTTGCTTATAGTAATTTCTTTATGACAGATAGAAAACATGTATTCAAATGATGAATTTGAATGCAATCACATTAAATTGAATATGAGGACATTAAAGGTGGGGTAGGTAAGTTTGAGAAACCGGCTCGAGATACACTTTTTGTTATATTCCATGGAATGCTCTTAACATCCCGATAGCAATGAATATCTTAAGTGCTTTGACAAAAAATCCATTAAAAAATGTCATCTGTGGAAGCCGTAGTACTGTAAAAAGTACGACCAATAATTTTAGCCGGCCCGGCTAAAACAACTGGATGGCCTACCTGCCTGTCAGCCTTCCATCTGTGCAAAAACTTATCTCGTGCCCTCATTGGTCATGTGCGCGTTCGTGTGTGTTGGAGGAGGGGCTCTGTAAGGAAGTGGCAGATTATTTCCGGCTGTGTATTTTCAAATTTTAGCGCACTGGAGCTGGTTTCTCCAAAATTACCTACCCCACCTTTAAGTATAAAAAATCAATTTAGTTTTAGTCTTTACTTATAGCCTCACAGTAAAAACAAATAGTTGTATAAGTAATGCAATATATACAGCACGAATCGGATAGAAGGGTCAACTGTTACATGCCTTGTAAACTGCATTTTATAAATAACAGGCTAACCTTGACATTAGATGAACCACCTGCTAAGTAGATAAGTATACGTTAATGTATGTATTGCTTTAGCCTGAGGCAGTCTTTAAGCCTGTCTGGCTCACTGCTGAGGCAAGAAAAGGCCCTGGTGAGGCAGAGAGTTTACAGCTTTGTAACAAGAAGCATCGTTTGAACATTACCAAACCCTGTTACCAATGTGGAAAGCAGGGTTGTAGAAAAATGGATCTTTGTTATGAACCAAAAAAAGGGACAGACCAAGAACCAAGAAAGGGGGGGCAGGGGCAAGTAAACAAGTCAGAGAAACAGAGAGAAGCACCATTGAGTTTAAACTTTGAGATTATAAAGAGAAAAATAAGTTACAATTGATGTCATCATCACCAATATGTGATGGATGTTTTCTTTGTGATTGTTTTTCTGCCGTTTTTTTTTGTTTATGCCCCGTAGAAGATGCAGTACACTCATCTTTAATGAGGTGTGCTTTTATTGGCAGAAGCTTTTAACTGACAAGAATAACTGCAAGTTGCAAATATTATTCATCCAAGATTTCTTATGTATTTTACTTGGTTAAAATCTTACTGTTCCACACAGAAAAGACCAGAAGAACACACTTCTTCTGGTCTTTTACTACACACTATGTCCTCTCCCTTGTTTGCACGGCATTATAAAAATGCAGCAACAAATTACACAAGCATGCTGCTCAAAGACAGAGTTTCATAAATATAAAGTAGGCATTGAATTAAAAAGATCAATGTGATTTCATATCAAGGGTCCGTCCTCCAGGCAGAAAATCGATATTTATAATAAAGCTTTGATCCGTATGCAACACACGTGCAACACACCCACACAACCACACAACCACAAACATACATACACATTGACATGGTATAGTTTACGGGCAACAGATCGAAGTTGAACATGATGTTTTACATCTCCCTGTCTTTCTGTTTTTCTTTCCTTACTCAGCCCTTCCTCCATTATCTCTCTCGTCTCTCTACACAAGAAGAAGCAGGACATTTTATTTCACTCATTGTATGAAAGCGCTACAGATAATACATATTTTGTTCTGTCATGGAAATGGGTTTTAAAAGAAAATGGATTACTCTGGGCCTTTATATTGAATATGATATTGCCATGTGTGTATGTTGTGGCCATATAGTACAGACAGTGAATAGGCATTGTATCCACTCACACTAATCTTAGCCTCTAAACCTGCATCTTGTTGCTGTTGAGCTTGAAATATCCAAACAATCACAGGTAGAAAAACAACTTAAATGTCTACCAAAACTGGTCAATGTCTGTCCGTCATGCTGAGCTACTTCCTAATAACAAATGTAGCTGATCACATGTACATAACATACATTAACATGTGCTCACCTTCCACCTCATACACTCTGAACACACAACTGAGCCATGTGATTTATACAGGCCGAGTAGCACCAAACATGTCAGAGGCAATCATCCTTTATTTGAGGAGGATAGTACGATAACATTCCCCTATGCATACATATAGTTAACCTGCAGCTTACTGTAAGTGTGTCCATGCGATGTGAGATTATATTACTAAAAAAGCACTTGCGGGTGGATGAACGTATGGTATATTGAGTGTGTATGCAGTGTGTGGGAGTATCTGTGTGACACTATGTGATGTATGAGCTGGGTGATGCTACCAGGCTCACCTACTCTCCCTCCACATCCTGTGAGATGCAGGGAGCAGCAGAAAAGTGTCATAGTTTGATGCCATACATTCACACACACACACACAAACACACACCTATCCATATGACAGATTGCTGATCAAAGCTTTTATTGATGTTATGCGCTGCGTTGTAAAAAGCTCTGCCTCACCGTGCAGTCGTGATTTAAGCTATTTGTCATTAAATCAGCCACTTTCCATCTGTCTGTCTGTCTGTCTATCTACTACATACATTTATCTATACTTCTATACAAACACCTGTGAATCCTATGAAGGCAGCCTCTGATGACAGCCTGGTTCATACTCACATTGTCCATGTTAAAATGACATTTCCTATAATGTTTGATATTTCATATTGTGCGTAATTAAAGCAAGTAAAGAGTGAGTTTGCATTTTCTTCCAAGTCATATTCCTATGATTTCATCGTGCATAACATGAGCTGAGTTTAATCCGTTCTCTAATCCTCAGTGTACCGCACAACTTCCATGGTGGGCTCAAGACAGATGCATTTGTGTTACTCCAATCGCCTGCCTGATAATTACCCATCTGTCTGCACTGTGTGTCTGTGCCTGAACAAAACCTGCAGGACACAGGCGCACACTTGGAGAGCTCAAGAGCTTTCCACTTCCTGTTTACACCTTCATCCATTATTCACTTCATCCGCCAGTGTCTTAACAGCAAGATCACACACAGATGCAGACATCATAGACATCTCACAACTGGGGGTTAGCGAAGCAGGATTTTAATAATTTACTTAAAATAAGTAAGGTTTTTTCCTTGGCTCTAATGTTTTCTTTGTAATAGGTCCTAAAAATAAGAAAATTAACAAAACCATGTGGATTCTCACCTTAGGTTGCATGCATACATTCTCGCTTAAGACATACATATATGACATATTGCATGCCTCTCCTTCCTGGAAGTTGGTCCCCCCTCTTTTGCTCTACCTGATGCTTTTCCCTTTTTCCCACATTTCAAGATATTTTGGGAGTTTTTTCTTATCCTTATTGAGGGTGTCAGTGGACTCCCTAAAGTGAAGCTACTTGTGTGATATGTCATGTAGGGCTACATGAATACAATTGCCATGATTGAATTAAAAGTAGTACATTTAGTTACAAATGAAACATGTTTTACTGTTACTGTGAGTTCTGTACACAGTGACTAATTCCAAGATGAGAAATTAATTGGCTAAACGATGGTTAAAATATAAGTTGTGTACAATACATACTTGATTATTACTCAGTTTCACAGTTTCTACGCGTCCCCATTTCACCTAACAACAATTGCAGTGTGCGATAAGAGAACGGTGCCAACAAGCTGTTGTTGTGCTTGTCTGTAAAGAATGCAATGAAGGCTATTATGAGTATTTAATGATGTTTATGCGCCTGTGTGTGTCTGTGTGAGTGTGCATACGTGCCTGTGTTTTTGTATGCAAGTCTTTCCTGGCAGAGGGCAGCTCTTACTGTAGCTAAACTGCTGGCAGGTTTTAGTTTACTATTCTCTTTCGTCTTTTAGTTCTCAAACCTCTCTCTCTCTCACACACAACACAACACATGTAGACACACATGCACTCACACGTACACAGAGTTTTGGTCATTCTTCATCTTTGACCTTTTCACCATTTCCATCTCCTCTCTACACCCCTATCCTTAAGGCTATTTACGTATGCCTTGAACTCGATTGCATAGACATGCACTGATTCCCTGTAACTCACTTGTTTTTCTCTCTGCTTCACCCTACAGGCAGAGTCGACAGTCACAAACAGTATTTATAAGTAGCAAAATAGTATTCTGGTATTTTATTTATGGGCAGACAGCTCGGTTTGGCTTGTCAAGCATGTCAGCTGGAGGCACGTCGGGCAAATTGTGGTCAGTTTACAGAGAAAAATACTCTTGGTGGAACGATGTCTAGCCATTATATGATCCAGGGGTGTCACTCTTTCCTTCCTGTGTCACTCATTCTCCACTCATGCTCTTTTCCTCTAAATCCATACCACTACACACTTTATCTCTAAACGGAAAATTGCATGGGTAATAAAAGGGTAGATGGCTAGTAAAATGGAAGAGGGAAAGTAACGGGATATATTAAAAGTGCGTGTGGACGAGGTAGCAGGTTAGTGTTGTGTGAAACTAGGATAGAGGGGGATTCAAAGTAAATAAATGGATGGACCGCATTTGATGACGAGGCTTTCAAATCGCCTCCATGCTGGTGTCCACTTGTCATCACACAGCACCCACACTGACAACATTTTCTCTCTGCACCATATTCCCACACCTCTTAACCACATAAGAAGAGGTTTAGTGTCCCATGGTCCTTGAAAATTATATTTTTATAACCCTTACCGGTACCACTTTACAATAAGACTACCCTTATAAAGGGTTTACGAATAGTTTGTAATTCATTTATTAATTAGGTTGTGAACACTTTATAAATCATTAATAAGCTTTTATAAGACATGAGATAAACAGGGCAACTGTGACCGGTTGCTTGCCAAATAGTGAGCCCACATGTATCTGTACTGCTAAGCCTTATATTGGCTACCTAGCTTGATTCTCGCTAAGTAGCCAAAGGCTTAGTCATCTTGCCAAATAGTGAGCCTGTGTTGATGTATGAAAACTATGTTAGAACTGGTTTATAAATGGTTCTTAATGATTAATAAAGTGTTTACAACCTAATTCATAACCTAATTATAAACCCTTTATGAATCCATTAAAAGGGTAGTCTTATTGTAAAGTGGTACCCAATTACCTTCTATACTGCCCTTAGATTTATTTATTTTCATTCAAATCAATTATGTTCCAATCAGTTTAATTGAGCTATTTTTCACCTTTTTAGCTAAGTTTGCTGACTTTTTTTAAATAAATTGTATTGGGGGCAGTTATCAGAGATGCTTCTCTTTGTTTCTCTGGGTGTTTATTTCTATCTTACCTGTCTTACCTGCGCTGGATACAGTGTCCTGCTTGCACTTCCCGACGGTGATAGACACGTCGTCAATGGCAATATCCCCCTCGAAACTCGGGCCTCGAATTCCCTCGAACACAATCTATTTTAGAAAAAGATAAAAAGACATCTGCTTAGTTGAAAACAAAACCGGTGCAATGCTAGAAAAAGGTTAACTTAAACAAATAACTGATTAGAACTGAACAAAGTTACTACAGAAGGGGATGAAGAATGTACATCTTAATACATATCAATGTGATTAATGTGTTCAGATTTAACACATAGGAGCTCAGACTGGTCAAATAAATAATTAAACCTTTTATTCTACCATTATGCTGAAATATTAAATACATGAACAGCACAGATGCAGGTAGTCAGGTGTGTGCTGTTATAATCTTCAGTTTTAAGTATTTAGAAGTTGCATTCTTAAACCATACTCATTTGTGGCCCTTTAACAACAAAACTATACAGAAGATTCATCTGGAAACTTTCCAGGCGACTTTCACATCTTATAACCACCAGCCATCTGGCATTGACTGACAGCCTAATTACTGTAGTGTACCAAGGCACCCAGCTAATCAAAGAGAGAGCGTATTCTGTGTGGAATATGAGGAAGGAAAGAGAAAAAACAAGAAAACTTTGTTGCTCAAAATAACAACAAAAGCAACTCTCAGGACTGCATCTTTTATTGGCTTTTCTAAACAGACCGTGGTGTTTTGTAATGTTTAATTTGAAATATGATAGCCAAAGCGCTTGCTGTGTTATAATTTCCGAGGGATATTCAATCTTACATTTATAATGGCTCATTTGATCTGTTAAGTGGTTTCTACGGAAATGCGCTCCATGCACAAATATTGGTGCGTGGGCTTGCACATATGGCCATTTTCTCCATTACCTCTACCAACTAGCCCCTGAGCAAGGCACTTAACCCTCAAGTTATTCCAGGCATACTGGAGCAGGTGTATATGACCGTTTTAATAAATGTGATGGGAAATACTGTATATACCTGAATACATACATAAGAAGATTGCAAGCAGGTGCATGCATGGAGGGGTGCCAAATGTGCATGACTGGCTGCACTTTAAGACCTCCATCTGTTAACCTCAATGTGCTGAGCTACAGTATCAACAGAGTATTTAACCCAGTAAACAAGCAGAAGAGACTTGCCATCAATGTATGTGTAAATATATCAAGCTACATTATATATGGTGGTTTCAGTCAACCCAGTTCATATACATGCAAAGGAAAAAAGCCTGACCCAATCACTATTATGTTAGTAAGTGAGAAAATGAAAGCTGGAGAGTGGCGGAGCGCACATCACAGTAAACATATTGCACTGCTGGGGCGTTTCATTACCTGTTTTTTATTCTGCAAGTGTTGCTGTTAGTGCAAAACAGGGATGTCAGTTTGAAGTATCAAACTGAAATTCATGGGGCAGATACCAAAAACCGACTCATCACCATAGACAAGCAGCAGCACGACTGTGTGCATGTGGAAGTCATTTCTTGAATTCACCTCTGCACTGTCATCATAAAAAAGCCAAGTTTAAGGTGAATAAAGGATGACTTTGGGAATTAAATATTATTTAAATGTACAAAGTTAGTAGTTGGATTAGTTAATGTAGCTTTTACTTGAGAACTTTTGGATTTGTTTTAGCCTGCCGTGTTATACAGCACACTGACCAGCACACAATGCAAAATGATGGCTGAAGGCACATCCTGGCTCTTCTCCTAATCCTCTACAAACTTACACAAGTGTGTATACTACAACCAACTGAAATAATTGTCTCTGCATTTTCAATTGTCCAAATAAAGAGCTCAATAAATAACATTCATAAAAAGGAGGGAAACACAAAAGTAGTACCACCTCTTTCCCCCCTATTTCCAAAAGAAGTCCCAGAGTGAGACATCTATTTTTGAATGAATAAATACAAAAAAATGGGAAAACCTTGAAACAGATTGCTTGATGTGGAGGGAGAAAGAGAAGAATGCAGCGGCACAGGCTGGATGGGTTCAGCTGGTCGGCTCATTTGTGCAAAAAGGCTTATTTGATTCGGCAGAGGGTAGCTGTGAGGGAAACTATGGGATAGTAGAGGGAAGCGGCTAATTGGTCAAAACGCCATGGTCATCTAATGTATAAATGTGTTGGTGCTGCTTCCTCTCTATGTGGTTATAGGGTTACAATGTTATTTGTCCTCAAATGATCATATCTGCTTACATTAGTTTCATTTATAGAACCAGCACAGTACACAACAGGATACATAGCCAACAACAAGAACACATGATTACTCACCCACAGGGGCACTTGCTCCATGCACCTGTTAGCACGTCTGATTAACCGAGTGGTAGTACTGACGCCGGATAATTAAACGATGAGAAAAATAATTGATAGAAGGAAGCACATAGACGAACCGTGGCCTTGACACGAAAGCAAAGAACTACAGCACATATGACCGTCCTCCAACTAAACAACATAATCACATCTAACATAATGTATTTTGATTAGATATCAAACACAATGGCAGAGCATTAAGCAATCCTGCTATGCAATCCGGTTGCATGTGTTCATTCTTCTCTGGAAACAGTCCTGTGACCTTTTGCTAAATGTTCACTGCTGACAGATCAAGCTGAAGTGTGAGTGGCCAGAGCCAGCAGTGCCTCACACTTCAACCTCACTGCTGGCACTGAGCTGAGGTGAAGTACATCACAGAGTTTGTCAGCCGTGGCAGTTTGCTTAATACACAGACATTGAAAATTTTTTTTTTTTTAACTGATATTGACAATTGATTTTGTTGTCATTATTTCTGTACAGCTCTCATCTCCTAACCACTGTAAAGTAAATTACTAAAGGAATATTTTCTAAAATGTACATGATAACTTAGGCAACTCACTCAGTACTAAGGTTCACAAGATTGCGGGATGGAATTTGTTTTGCCATTGGCCATAAAAGGCTGCTGATATATTTCATGTGTCTGTTATATTTACTGTAATTATAACATTTACCAAATCCTCAAGAAACATCAAAATATATGACAGAAAACCTCTTCGCAAATATAAATCTGAGTAAATTCCCATTTCCTGTCAAAACAGTGTTCAGTGTGTAGGATGGACGGCTTGTGTGTGTGCGTGCGTGCGTGTATGTGTGTGTGTGTGTGTGTGTGTGTGTGTGTGTGTGTGTGTGTGTGTGCAGATCAAAGGGTATTCAGTAAAGTGTCAGGTTGGAGTTGTGAATGTGTCGTTTTGTTGAGGCTTGTAACCTTTAATGTTCCCATTGATGTGCTGTCCATATACCAGAGGGGACACAGCCATGAGAGAGGGAGAGAGAGAAAGAGAGAGAGATACAGCTTTGAAATACCGGTGCCGCAGAGAGTCGGTGCACACAAATGTGGGTTGGCCTGGTTTCCAACAAGCCCCCCAGGTACCAAACACTGTGAGGAACACAGATGGCCTCTGGGTAATCCACAGAGGAGCGAGTAGGGACACAAATAATCTACTACAACATGTTGGCTCTTTTTTTTTTTACCCAATTGATTTCATGTTTTTTGTGTTTTATAAGTTGGTCATAGTGAACAACCAGCTTCAAGGCCAATTCACTTCAATTTTTGCACAGAAATGGGATTGGCAAGCTTGCAGAAAAGAGACAGATGGCAGTTCCATGGAACACTAAAACCATTCAACGATGGTAATAGCTATAGATATAATGACTTACAATGTATTGGTGGAAATGCTTTTTCTTCACTGTGTTTGGGAAACCCATGCTAACGTGTTTGGGTTTCCTTATAGATGCAATGAACCCAAATAAAGAGCAGTGAAGCTCATACAGTGGCAGCTCACATTTCATGAATTTACAACTTGAATATACGCAGACAGTAATAATGACCAGCAGGCATACAATTTAAATTCAAATGCTTCCTTATCAGCTGGCTTTTATTGTAAACAGTTAATACTGTATATAATAAAAGCCTTGTATTAATGCAAGCCATCGGCTGGGCTACAGCTCTCTTAGAGAGGCAGGAATGGAGGCTGTTTGCAAAGACATCATTACTTTTGTTGGACGGAGCACAAAGAGAGGGGGAATGCAGAGACGAGTGGCAGCACCTCAAAGGCCGGTGTATGCAGTGAGCTGTGCACAGGACTAAAAAGTTCGAGTTCGCCATGGACATGCTCCAAACATGAAGCAGGACTGGAACAAGCATCAATATGCAGCCACTCCTGCACTCTGTGGAACAAGATAACTTCAAAAAGCAGTCCTCTGTGATTTCCACTGAATTAGGTAATCATAGGAATGTTGTTCAAAGGATTTGAGATAATAGATAATGGACACGACAAGGTTATCTTTGTTTATTTTTATGGGGAATTTAGGGTATTGGTTTCCTTAATTGTAGAGAGAAAGTTACCTTGGAGTCACAAATGGTAACTGTTACAATTCCAGACAAAAAGCTGAATTTCTGTGTAGAAATGCACTATTATTTTCTATGAATAGCAGTAAAGGGCAAAACGTTATAGTGAAAGTTATTTCCAAGCAGGATGGTTCACACAGTTTCCAATTATCGACTTTGAACCTGACTTCCCAACACTTTGGAAAAGATCAAGAGGGGCAGGAAGACAAAGACAGATTGTGCAAGGGGAGTGGGCGAAACAAGAATCAAGTCAATGTTCTACTCTAAGGTAGAGCTGCTCATCTTACAGTATGAAGCCATTGTATTGTGTGTTCTGTGGTTCGGGAGGAGCAGAAGAAATGAGAAGAAACATCCGCCCTGGGGCCCCTCAGGGCAGAAGTCACATTCTAAGGAGAGAGTAATCTCATCATATGGCCTTTCCTTGGTTAGGTAAGTCCTATTTAGAAAGTTCAAGTGAATCTGCTGATGATATTACATGACATGTTACTTGTTAGACGCTTTTATCCAAAGCGACTTACATACTCAATACTGTGGCCAATCCCCACAGGAGCAATTTGGGGTGAAGTGTCTTGCCCAGGGACACAACGACATGCTGACTGCAGTGGGGTTTGAACCTGTGCTCTCCTGATCCGAACACTAACACACTAGTCCACTGCACCACACGCCTCCTCCTGATAAAGGTTCTATGTCGATGTGTCCCACATACACTGCTCCATAATACGGATTTATTATCAACGGGAAAACTCTGATCCATAGACTACACTTCGGTACATTTAAGGCCTTGTGAGAAACGTAGATTATTAGAGTAAGTCATTTTTAAAAGAAAGCCTGCAAAACAAACAGGTGTAGCATGTGATAGACACAAATAACCAGGTAAGGATGTGGGTTTTACATAAATACAATGTAATTGCATTATGGCAAGTGTCCAATGTGTTGGGGGCTTGGCCTATAGGGTCAGGATATAGCTTCTGTTACATTGAAATAGACCAGTGTTTTTCTATCGCTTACCAGCATCCAACTTGATGTAATTGCGGTTAAATCAAATGAGCACTGGCTTAACGCAATGTGGTTGTAATGTTGCGTAACTCTGAAATGATGTGTGGGGAACTGCAGCTGTGAGTAGTAGAGCTTAGAGATACCTTTTTTACATTTCCACTACTAGTAGCACCATGAAACAATGTTTTTAACTATTGGTGCCCTGGCTGTTTGAGAAGCACATGCACATGCTCTTCCACTGATTGACAGTTAGAGGTAACACTGCATCAAATGTAGCCAACAAAGACCAGAAAGAAAACGACTACCAAAAATATTGATGAAAACAATGCACAATTTAAATTGATTTAAAAAAGAGCTTTGTGAAGATTGAATATAAACTGAAATGATGTTGATTTACAAGAAAACTCTGTCTCAAAAGAGTGGGTTTAATTAATGTTAAATGTGAAATCAGTAAACCATCATCACTTGACTTTTCCATTTCAAAGGGTTACAGGTCATTATAGTTGAGAACTAACCATTTCTTGTGACTAATCCTCACGCAACATTCTGTCTTTACTGGATTTTAATTTATGTAAATAACAAATGTTTGCCAATGTTTGGATACGGTTTCGTTGTCAAGAGCTGCCAAGCCTTGCATCATTCGCTCGTGAAAATACAGTAACTCCTAGTCCAATTGTTGACCTCCCAGCAGCCAAAACACAACTGTTGGTAATTTGTAACATTTGTTTTCCTCCTCCCCATACACATATACCAAGAGTTTTAAATGCAGCAAGCCATAGAAACTGGCAACATCACCTTAATAGAACCATTCTTTACAATTGTAACTTGTAGAAAAGAAGCTAAACAGCACAACAACAGCAATTGTGTCAGGTAATTCCCATTGTCAACAGCAGACAGCTCAATCATTATTATTGATTGTGAGGAAACTAGCAATCCCCAGAGACAGAGAAAGATAAAGAGGGAGAAAAAGAGACGGATAGAAAATGGGGGACAAACAACAGCAACAGAGGTAAAAGAGGCAGCAATAACAGCTGAAAGAGAGTCTGGAAAATTGGTCAAGGGAGAGGCTCAAGAGAGACAGACAGGTAGTAGAGACAGAACCCTTTCTTATTTCATTTGGTCTCCTTGGGGTTATTGATACACAACAGAAAGTTGCAAAAAAGAGCTGGGATCAAGACTGCATGCCCTGTACATTATTTAACAACTCTATTTGTTTCACAGCAGCTGTTGTGTGTGTTTGTGAGCGAAAGTTGAACAGAGAGTAAAGTGAAGAACTGAAATAACTCTTTAAATTATTCTAAAAGTTAAACAAATTAATATATATTTTGATGAATTTTCTTTGTGATCAAAGTGTTGCTCTCAACAACTGAGACAACTCATTATCTTAAATCGTTTTCTGTCCTAAGATCAAACAGGTAAAGGATGACATAAAAATGCAAGAAATGTTGACAGAAATATTTAACCACATCTTCAGAAATTATGCTCTAATTAAGGCATTTATTTTACAGGCTGAGCCTCCAGTAGTTAACCGCAGTGGTTTTCAACACAGCGCCATTATTACATAGGTCTTCCTCTAACAAGAAAACAGCAGGAGGTTTCACTGATTTACAATAATTCTGCCACATTCAATAAGCTGGAGACATTTTACAGCAGATATGTTGACAAAACATATCAGGAAAAGCTTGATACACATGTTTACAAAAGCAACATTGAGTTTTTCTAAGAAGCCACGACAGTGTGCCATCTTGACTAATACCAGAACAATGTTTCTAGATTACCTATAAAATGAATAACATATGCTGTAATGTTGGTAATAACATTTTTTTTCGTGCTATGAAATTGCTTCTCTGAAAAAGGCTAATTTGACCACAGTGAATTTAAAACCAACCCATTGATATAAAAAACACATTTTCAGGATCCACTTGTTCTAGGATACACACACAAACATGTGATGTTTTTAACGTATGCATGACCAAATGTGAGTTCAGTGCATGCAAGCACACATGAGAAAGACCGCCAAAGGGAGAGTGAAATGAAAACTTGGTCATGTATAAAGCAATATTCAGTTGCCAAGGAGACAATCCCCCTCTTGCATGCATCCCTTCTCATCTATCCATCCATCCTGCCCTACCTTTGCTTGGGTCACGATACAAATGGGGGGATGAATATTTAAAATGCACTGATTAAGTGCTTTATTGATGAGACAAACACACTTTCACGTGTCTTATTCCTTTCTACTCACACAGCGTCATTATATGTTTCATGTCTATAAAATCTCCTACTTTGCTCACAAACATATGCACGGTTCTCCTCGCGGTCGCCTTCTTGACTGTATCATCTATTATCAGAAGGTGACGGTGTCCGGACCAATTAAGCTGCCTGCTTTAACGCTGCATAGCCACAGTGTTGGAAGGAAAAGTATTTCGCTGTTGTCTGTCTCTCCTGAGTGTGTTTATACTGTACGTTGTATGTTTGTGTGTAGGAGGGGGTTTGCAAGCATCTGCATATGTGTGTGTCTATCAGCACATATGTATGTTAAGTGGGGTTGGCAGTTTCTATTTATAGCTCTTAATGGTTTTGCACAATTGGTCCTTAGCCTGTGTTTTACTCTTTGGCTAACCTTGGACTTTAGTTATGACATCCCCTATTTCAAATGATAAACCCCGACACATGCATAGACTGAAACACATAAAGACTTCAGTCTGCTTTAGTGTTGGAATATAAATTATTGCTATTAAACCACCTCATGTATACTTAAGTGAAAGTTTGACGGGATAAACTCCACTGGATAAAATCCCTTAATTGCAATGTACTATGTAACTTGATTTCAATCCTTTCAGAATCCTTTTTTATGAAAAGTGACATGTTTTCACTGAATTTAACTAAGGGAAACATCTGAACATAAACAGTGTTGTGAGTATAATCACACACACGCACACACACACACACACACACACACACACACACACACACACACACACACACACACACACACACACACACACACACACACACACACACACACACACACACACACACACACACACACACACACACACACACACACACACACCTCTTTAAACATCTGCTTGGTAGCTAATGAAGATTTAGCACATGTTGTGTTGATAGCCATGCTCTTGTGTAATTACAACTCTTAATATGCTGAACAATACTAGTTTTTGGTTAGACATGACCAACCTGCTGTTTCTACCATGAGGTGCATTGGGAACGGTTGCTGGATATCCGAATTTTTAAGACAAATGTTTAACCATTCACACATTTTGCGCTTCATATCCAAACACTTGGGATAATTACATTGTACTGTAAACTAAGTATGTTTGTGTTTGTGCAGCAGTTTAAAAGTTTTGTCTAAGATACTCGTTAACATGCAAATACAATAAAATCTGCACCATCCAACATCACAGAGGAGCCCTAAAATATACTGTATGCCCACTGTTTCCGACTTAATTTCCCCTTTAATGGTGAAAGAAACATGGTGTTGCAGAGGCATAGTTAATGAAGAGCAAATGCAGCCCCTAGCGAAGGCCTTCAGCCCACATTCATCATGGATTCAATTTCCCCCATGCACGTACAGAGAGTATCTGGAATCATTACAACACAACTAGCAGGCATCCCCTGCTCATAAATAAGCCTGTTAATTGACCTGTCATAGCTAATTGCTGCAGGGGATAGGAGACTAGTTTGTGTGTATGTGGGTGTGTGTGTCTGTGTGTGTTTAAAAAAAGAGTTGTCTGTATGTGTGCATTTTTGTGGATGTAACTCAGTGTTTGTGTATGTAAATGTGTTTGTGTGTAAAATCTTATACACAGATATATGGACAGAAGAGGTGTGTGTTTCGGGGTGATTGTATGAACAGTGGAGGACTCTCTTTGCTGGGTTTGTTGATTTTAGAGCCATTAGTAATCAGCCTTGAGACAGGGACTATGTGAGGCAAACCAGCGCAAGTATCGACCCAAATGGTCAGCCTGTCCCACCACAGGGCAAGAGAGAAAGATACGCAGAGATAAAGAGACCAAAACAGAAAACAGAAAACAGAGAGATATTGAGAAACACACACCGGAGGATAGAGGCACGCAAAACCAAACCCATCATCATTTTTTGCCCACACTTTTTTCCCCCTCTCTGATGGGTTGTAAACTTGCTGAGGCACACACATATAAACACACAATTACAAAGAGACATGGTGAGTTTGAAAAAAAAAAGGTGGGAAATGAGTGAGAGGAAGCATAGTTTACAGTCAGAAAGAAAGACTGAGTCATAAAGTTTACTCGGCCACATCCCAACAGGAGAGAGCTTACTGCAAGTGCAGCTGCCATAGAGCCAGAGGGACTTCAATGATGTGTCAACAGACAGTGCTCAAACACAGGCGCTGGCTCTGTTATGGCTCCCAGTCCATTTTCTCCCACAATTGACTGAAACTGAATAGTGGACTTAAACTTCTGATAAACTTGCATGTAAATATTATAGTTCAGGAAGGTTTTATCCCACGAATTTGATAAGAATTTAGACAGGAGACCTGGTTCACATTGGTTTGTAATTACTTAAAAACCGTAAGTAAATATTCTTGTATCAGCAAATTAAACATGACAGTCTAGGAATGGGCGCAGATGTAAACTCTTTGTATTGTAATATACATTTTCTTGCAGTACATTGGTTCCCATGATGCACCTGTGCATTCAAACTGAAATCATAGACAAATGCAAAGAATGTCAAATCTGAAAATGGACTCTTGTAAAATTACCTACACTCCCCACAAATACTATATGCACTGATCCAACTGTCTCTATGCTAATAGGGATTTTGATAGTGACTCAGGGTGTTGGTCGATTCAGAGTACCGATCTGATACCTTTGCTCTCTTTTCCTCTTCACTTTAAAACTCAATATCTCTCAAAGTGGAAACGACAGGGATAATTGCTGAATTTGTCAGTTGATGCTGTAATTACACGTCTAGTCTTGTAATGCAATCAAACACCCTGTTTGAGCTTGGAAACTTTCACATCTCTAAGAAAATGGTAAACATAACAATGTTAGGGCTTTTGAAATTGTGTTGTTTCAATTTCTAATGACTTGGAGTAAAAAAGTACATTTAATTTGGCTTACCTGATTTATTTACACATTTGTATTTGTCATATTCTTTTTTGATGTGTATCTACAGATGCCAATGGGTCTAATCGGTGTGAAACCTTGTTCTCCACCCTGAGATCAGCACATTATTGTAGAAGCGAATAATCCTCTGGTTATATGGATAGGCTTGGTGCTGAGTGTTCAGTCAAAGGCCCTCATTTATCAATACCTCCCTCAGTACTAAAATGTCAAAATGTTGTATCAACATTTATTTAATAAAAGAAAAAAGCACCCAAGACTCTCATTTAAAAGACTGGGTTTGATTTATATTCTTCATATTTTACATTGACTTCATTGGTTATACTATTGTCATACATTTGTGTGGCTTGATATATAAGAATGTGATACTATTGATTCCAGTGGGCAAACTCTCTCATTGCTGGGCAGCTGCCTGCCAACAGGGAGCTTGAGTTCTTGATCTAACATTGCCACCACTCCGATGTGAACAACTTAACCTCTTAAGCCCTGAGCCTGTTTTTCAGGTCGCAGGCTCGAAAATGACATTCCCAGAACAAATGACCATATCTTCCCTTCTAAAAGGGTTAAATTAATAATCTTTTTTCTCAAAGTAATGATAAACCTGTGAGTTGGATGTAGAAAAGTCAGAATCAATATAGATGTTTTTTATTTTAAAGAAAATTCAGATTGAACATAGTAAAAAACTGTAAATTATAGTGTCCGTCCAAAAATTCTTTTTTACTTATAGTGAAAACTACCCTTGGATGATGGGTTAGTAGACTAAAAGCTTTAGGAATCCAAAGTACAACATATAATAAGTACCCTGTATCAAGATTGATGCAAAACAAGTGAAATTTGACCTTTTTAGAGAGATTTAGCCAAAAAAACCCACTTCTGGGGTCATTTGGGTGGATTTGATCTATCTCTGGCCCCCCTTACTCGATTTTGATGAATGAAATCTCTTTATAACCGCTCGAGCCAATGGAATCGAGGGAAAGTTATATACACACCAAAACGTTAACAAATAAGTGAGAGTGACGCGTTACCAAAACCGGAAGCTGCATACACTCTGGTGGCTACCATTAGCAGCTAACTTTTCCGCTCCGATTTTTACATGAAAAATGGAATTATGGATTATAAATAATTTTTTCAAAGCCACAGGTACATTATCAACCTATGGATCAACAGTTGTAGATTTTTTTTTTTTCGTTTTAATGCCATTGAACACGTCTTTTGACCTAATTGACAGCTACGGTGAGACGATCTGCCGTAAAAGCTCCGTAAAGGTACGTGTTGTGATGTCTGTGTTTGCTTCCCCTGTCGCAAGTTCGGATCGCTCAGTGATGATACTATACCTAAATAATCAGTGGAGTCTCAGCTTTAATCGGCTATATTGTATGTGCAGCTACAATAAGTAATAAGGGTATCTTTATCTTGAATTGTGTGCCGCAGTGCGTTAGAATTTTTTCGCTCAGGGGTCATTTAGACCCTTCTTATGAGACTTGTGTTTTGTTTTGGTAAAAATGGTTCATGTCTTCAGTTAGCTGAGATTCTTCCCGTTAATCTGGTGCTACACATTAATAGTTTCATACATGTTAAGAAGCCCTGAGACATTATCTCGAAAACAAAACGGTGGGAGGGGTCCAATGGGGAAACCGCCGTGCTTAAGAGGTTAAATGTATTACTTTATGCCTCAACCAAAAAAAAAAAGAAAAGAAAAAAATGATATTTTATATATCTGGTAACTCTGACATTACTGTATAGTCAATAGCTCAGGGGTCTTAAAATAAAGTCTGAATTTGATGACTTTCCCTGGTTCTTTGGAACTTTAAATGTCATGTGGAGAGACAGTTTCTTCTAAAACATGTATAAAAATTCAAGGAAAGTTTTAAATTCTTTTACAATTCCCTTGCTTCTCAAAAGCCACCCGATATATCTGGGCTGCAGTGGAGGCCTTGGGGAAAGACATAAAGGAAATGTTTCAGATGTGAGAGAGGATTACAGGGAACAAAAAAGTGTGTTATTCAATTTTTCTTTCTTATTTTACTTAGAGCAAGTCTTAGCAGACCTGACAATGCTGTCTCCACGTGGTAGAAATGTACTCTCAAGAGGCGAGAGCTGGATTATTCTAATTCAGCGGGTGAGGTCTTTCAACATCTAGCAAGCAGTATTCAACTCTCAACAGTTGACCAGGTCATCCCTTTAAGCACATCTCAGCAGCTTAGTGTGGGTGCAAGTGTGGAGAGAGCGTTACAGCTGTAAGAAACACAACCTCTTATAGTAGGTAACCGTCCCTATGCTGTTCTACGCTATTTTTTTAATGACAGACTTATTCCTTAATGTTATGAAATTATCACTCGTCACCGGCTTGAGCTTCAATATCAGGATACATGTATTTATTATCCTCGCAAGAATGGAAGTAGTCATCACACACAGAGCTGCATGGGACAAATAGTTCCCAGAACAGTGTCCTTCACATGCTTATATACAAGAGAGGGTGTTATTCAGTCAGATGCAGAATACGGGTTCAAAGCAGTATTCTGTGCTTAGTTCAGATTAGCTAAGGCCCACGTAAGCAATACACATGACAGTCATATGTCTCTCTCCATAGAGGCTGAATCATCATGTTAATCGTTGTCACATAGCTATCATATGCCTAAAACAGTATGTCCTGACGCTCTTAATCATACATCCGGTTACATACACAGATACAGTACGTAGGGCCTTTGTTATCATGTGCTACTCTGATATTGGAAGAGCACATTCAGTATTTCCCCAACCCTTAGCATTATACTGCTCCATTATACTGCCAAGTACAATACATGTCTTTACTGCCATATTGTTGTTGGGAAGAAAAGCAATCGGCAAGCTTTTACCTGAAAGGGTCCACTGGGGCTGATGTCAAAGAACGCTCTCCTCCAGTCCGGGCCCTGGTGACCAGACTTCGACCAGACCACCGAGTCCACAGAGGCAATGCTTCTCACTCTCAGAAGCACATTGAGGGAGCCTGTGAAAGATAACCACACATGCATTCATAGGCACACACAGCCACACACACAGAGTACAGATCATTAGAAACTGTAGTGAACTGTCAATGAGCTAATAATTCTGAGCTACTGTATGTTAAGCTGCTTCACGTTTTAAGATTATTGAAATCTAAACGACAAAACATTTGCATATATTGACCCACATTTAATGACTTATTTCGACGGACTTCAACATATCTTATCTTGAAATTCAGAAAGAAGCATATGTTGAATGACATAATAAATAGTGGACACATTAATGAAATACATGTATGTTGATGAGCCATGTCTAATCAGTTCAGATGCTTCAATCCCAATTATATATACCTATTATATACACCTATTTATCAGCTTTATTCAGATAAGTATGCATCTCATGATAGATTACGTACGTAATGTTACGCTCACGAGAGAAACAGGAGGTAATTGATTGTGCTTTCATCTCAGTGAAACTACACCATGTCTTACAGCCCTGCCACAATTTACTGTACAAGCGGCTAGCTCTTTTCTGTCTCTGTCATTCGCATAAATCTACCCAACCCAAATAGCCCAAGCTGATGTCAAATTGTCAACATTAAATGTCAGATAGAGAATTAAGGATTTTATTCAGAAAATCCAGGGGACAAAGCTCCAAGCAGCACATACTCTGCTAGAATTGCATTTGAGCACTACATATTTCAAATTGCATTTACTTTTATGGTCAGAATCAAGGCTGTGCCGTGGACGTGATGTAATTTATTATAGCAAACGGTAACAAGTGCACTGCATGTGGTAGAGCGAGGCTTTAAGGTCAGATACTATATGTGGATGACATTTAGGTGGAAATGAAATGTGGATGAGTACTGACATGTCTCGAACTCTCCATTGACAGTCCAGTGGATAGTTTTATTTGTACAATAGAGCAAAAGGACAGCCGCCAGTAGGAAGGAAGAGAGGAAGTCAGAGAGAGAAAATTATGAAAAGGAGATGTTGCTAATTTTGTTTAATCTTTTGTTAGTTTATATTAGACACATCACTGCCACAGGATGTTTGGTAAATCCTTAATTGATTTTTTTACTGTCGACACATGATATAAAAATCAATTGTCTTGAGTCCTGGAAACAATTTAGAGAGAGTGGCACCATTCGAGGCATAAGGACGTGATCCAATAGTCTCCCTCTCTCTTTTTCTTTCTCTCTTGGGTCTGTAAGGTGTGAGAGAGCAATTCATCTTCTTAACGATCCTCAGCCAGCTCCTAATTGGAACATTAACCAACCACCAGTCTCTTAAACAAACACGCAGGCAGGGGGAACCATATTGGTGTATTATATAGTGTGTGTTATCTAATGTATATGTGTGTGTGTGTGTGTGTGTGTGTGCACATGAAGATGAGTATGTTTATGTGGCTGTATGCTTGCGTGTGAACACAAATGTTTGTAATTAATTTGTGTGTATGGATATCTTTCAGCTAATGATCTTCAAACCTTCTTATAGGCTGGTGGTAATTAGCTTCCTACTCTGTCACAACAGATGCGTGACTAAGGGAAGTGGGCTGTTTATTGGTTAAACAGGGAGTTTAAATAACATGTTGGGGGTATCTGTGTGCGTGGTATAGAGAGACTATCAGTCAAAAGTGTTAAAAACACCCATTTCAATTCACTTTTGATCAAATTTAAATCTGCAAATAATTTTTTTTGACTTTTCCAGTTTCCAAACAGTACTGTATGCACCTTGGTAAGATGAAACATGACTGAAATGTATTAATAAAAATATGTGTTTTGATATATATCCGTCCTATTTGTCAAACTCAATGGATTTCAGCCTACTCATGGTCTTTCTATATGTCATTGTAGGAAATACACTCATCCAATTAATTTCTTTAGGATAACAAGATCAATTTCCCATGTCTGTATGTTCAATATGAACCTGAAGCTAGACAAACAAGATGTTATTACAACTACTTTTATAGATTATAGAAAATAATGGCTTTATTGTCATTGCCCCCATTATGTAATGACGAATGCTGTGAGGCTTTTGAAACAGTTAATGTAACATATGACACATGAACGAACGCAAGCTCACCTTCCATAGTAATTAAAAAGACAAATTAAAAAGTAACAGTTACATTGGCACATCAAGAAATATAATCGGTATATCAAAAAACGTAGAACTCAGTGGCATTTCAAGTTTTGCATATTTAGTTATAGCGATTGTGGAGTTCAGTTCAGTGATGGCTGTGGGGTAAAAAGCTGTTTTGGAGCCTGTAAGAGTGGGTCCTTGTTGCCCTGTAGCGTCTTGCAGATGGCAGCAGAGAGAAGAGATGGTGGTGGGGTGACTTGCATCCCTCACAATGCTGCTGGCTCTGTGGAGGCAGCGTGATCTGAATAAGTCTTCCAGTGAGGGCAGGGGAAGTCAGATTTGACCATGCTATGTTAAAGTCTCCCGAGAGCTCTTTTGTCTACCACTGAACAGTTGGTATACCATACTGTAATAAAGTAGATCATTACACTTTAAATAAAATGAAGATGGACTTTCTTTTTCCAGACTGTTTCTATTTGTTTCTGGTCTTTATCCCAAGTTAAGTAAATATCTTATTTAACAGACATAGGCTACAGTGTATCATGGTGGTATTGATCTTCTGATCAAAGTTAACAAAAAAAGCAGGATTATTTTGAGGTTGTCTCCGTGCAGGTACAAACAGCAGAATACTTGTTGTAAAAATGATGTACTGATATTGCAGCTGGAATAGCCTCATAAAAGTGTCACATGCAACTGTCACATTACATCTGAAAGGATAGTCACTGTAGGGATATAATGGAAGGAAACAATAACTAATGCTGGTGTAGCCCACTCGCACCTGTATCACCACCACTCTGTCATTCTACCTCCACATTACTAAGCCTTGTTGTCTCCTTCCTCATTCACCACCCATTCTCCTGTCTCACCCTCACCTTTCACTTTCCCCCCCACACATATACACACAGACACACACACTTACAAGCATACACACACGAGAAAAGGAAGAGCACTCTGATAAGCAGTCTATTGATTGGACCGAGGGACAGCAGAGAGTGTTTTAAGAGTGTCAGAGAGGCAGAGGAGAAAGCACAACTCTATCAGGGCTACTTGTTCGTACAGACGACAGAGAGGAGGACAGCAAAGAAACACAGCCACACACACAGTCGGATGTACACACACACACACACACACACACACACACACACACACACACACACACACACACACACACACACACACACACACACACACACACACACACACACACACACACACACACACACACACACACACACACACACACACACACACACACACACACACACACACACACACACACTCCTTTAACTTAAAGGCCTGCATGGGATCTCCTGTCCCTCTGCCCATAATGATGCTGTGTTTTCGTATTCTGGTGTGTTAAACTGAGAGCCAACACTATACTGTAGTTTATGCCGCCATACAACAAGCAAAAAAACGTTTATTAAAATGTCTGATTAGATAATCAATTCAGCAGCAAAAGAAAAAGGTCAAATCTAGGCTTAGCTAAACCTGTCCTTGCTAGACAACAAGCTTATCAGAAGGTTTTTCGAAGATGAGTGTTGACATAAAACGTTTCAAAGCGTTTTACCTGACACACAGGCACCCCATTCTCTTCTAGTTCTGTAAATATCTGTACAGCAAACAAAGTCAAAGTAATAAAAAGTGCAATCCACAGCTGCATACAACATTTCAAACGTTTAAATAACCCCAAACTCTAATTTGCTATCCATAACTGTGAAGTGAAAATAATCCAGTGGTTTTAGGAAAGCTTGCCATTGGCACTCTGAGCCTGTCTACCTAATGCCAAACCAAACTAATTAAATATTGTTTATTGTTGCTGCCAGTGAGCCCAAAGAGAAGCACATTAAGGTGAACAACAAAACACATCACATGGGGAGGTCTTTATTTGCAGTGTTAGCCTATTTGCTACCCAAAATCTGCACTTCACCTGTTTCATATCCACATAAAACCATGATTATAAAACAGCTAAAGTATATGTGGGTCAGAAAAGAGCAACATTTCTACAGCATGTCTAAAAATGTCTAATATATACAGCCCTTTTACAATTGACAGTACTTGAACACTATGCGATTGAGTACATTGAACCTTGTTAGAGTGTTTCAGGATAACTCACGAGCTCTTTCATCCTCTCCCTACTTCTGAACATGAACAAGTTGATGGCCTCTACTGCAGCTCTCCATTCTAGGCTTCTTTTTTTTTGCTTCCTTCAATGCCTCCTCATACTTGTTTGCTCATGCTTCCTTTGTTCTTGCACTTCATCTTTCTTTGTCCATCTCCTTTTCCTACCATCCTCTTTGCTTGCTCTCCCTTCCTCTTCATTAGAGCTTTCACATCCTACCCAAGGCTTGCCCCCCCCGTCCCCCCGTCCTTTCCTCACTCTTATAGTCTCGTCTCTCCTCTCACTGACCCCTCTTTCTTATCCTCGCCTTGTTTCTCTTGGTCATTAAGAGTCACACTGTGTCTTCCTGGCAGGAGTGTGAGCTCTGCCAAGGTAAGGCAATTAAAGTGACAACAGATTGGAAGAGACTGGGAAAACAACAGAGTAAATTGAGGAAGGACTTGTAGCAGCGCTGGGCATAACTGCAAACAGAATGTACTAATCGTACGCAAGCGCTCTGTGACTGATTTCGCATTTACTCGTCTCCTTGTTTTGCTGTGAAGCCCGAACCTGAGACCTTGAGGAGGATGCACAATGCAAGTGCATAAACTAATACATTAATTTGAATTGTAACATGCAGAAATATGTTGTAAGACAAAATAGAGAGGTAGCCTGGAAAATAGCCACTTAAGATAGTTTAGAGTTTAGATATATACCATACCAAATACATTGAAAAGTATCACTAAACAAGAATTGAATACGGGAGGTAGTAAAATGTTCCTTTCTAAGGCAGCAATACGACTAGGGGGGATAAGAACTTCTAAATTCATCAAACTAGGAGTAGTATTGCATTTGTTTATCAATCAAGTGCCTATTTATAGCATTTGAGCAAACAACTCCCCACATTCAGCAGGAACAGAGTGGAAGGAGTATTACATTACATTGCATTTAGCTGACGCTTTTATCCAAAGCGACTTACAATAAGTGCATTCGACCAGGAAGATACAAACTTGAAGAAAACAGAATCATATAAGTACATCAGAGGCCTGTACTACGAAGCCGGATTTTCCTAACCTGGATATGTTTGAGTTAGCCGGCTGGCCCAATCCAAAACATACGCGCTCGGGCTAAACTGTACTACGACGCTGGTTATCAAGTGGATCGCTCAAGCCAGCCGTGTCCTATCTAGTTAGGTGCGCGTTCACATGAAAGGGGTGGTATTTGGAGCATTCGACCAATCTCAAACATGGACAAGCGTACTGACAGCGCAGCGTCATACTTCCTGAATGAAAAGTGAACTTTAATATTAGTCAAATATGAAGAAGTTAAACTTTAAACATCCATGACTTAAACACTTTATCCAGGATAAAAGCCACATAGCTGCACCTGCAAGGTGAATACAGCTGGTAAAAGAAAAAGTGTTTGAATGCGTACATTAACAGGTTTATGATATCACTGCCCCGTCCAAGACACGAGTGGATCTGACTTTAATTAGGAGAATTTGACTCGAGTGTTTCGTCAACTTAATGTGTTGCTTAAAATAATACTTCTGCATACAGTATGTGACACTGTGAGTGTTGCCAGATACGGCTCAAGAAGCTGACTCAAATAAGGAAATATATGATACATTTTGATGTGATATGATATGAATGATAATGGGACACATCGCCGTCTGCACTCACAGTGCCGCGGACTGTACTTAATGTTACTCTGATCCGGTTACTTATGTCGTGGCAGATATTTAAGTAAGCTTTCTTAACGCTAATGTTATAATAGTCAGATTGCTCTGAAGATGGGAGGGGATATTCTATTAATTTTCACGTTCACACAGTCAGTTGATTTTTGCCGGCCGTCTTTCCTGCAACGGCAGTTTTTCTGTATTTCCTCTATCCTGTAATATGACTTGATAGCTTTAAACTCCGCACACGGAGCTCTGATTGGTCAGCAGGCGGTGCTTTCACTGAGTTGATCTCTTAGCCTGCAACCTAACCTCCTCCCGAGGAGGTTAGCCGCTCAGCATAAGTTACCATGGAGATCTAGCCCGCTAAAAAGAGAACCAGCGTCGTAGGACCGGAAAGCCTGAGTTTTCCCTGAAGTCAGCCGGCTAAGCGAAAATCCGGCTTCGTAGTACAGGCCTCAGGTTTCATAGAGCCAAAACATTTCAAGTGCTACTCAACTGGCTTTAGATAAGCCAGTCCTTTGTTAGTATATAAGTGCTTTGTTAGAAATTCTTTGTTAGTAATTATATCAGTAAGGATAATACCATTAGAGACATGTTTCTTCTTCTATGTGTTGATTTTAAGTCAAATGTAAGCCCTAGCTTGGTCGAGCCCCTCTGTGATTTGTATCTTTACTCCGAGGATACATAACCTTTTCAAAAGATTTGCTAGAGTGTATACATGTTAAAGGTCAGACTGTTCATGTTGTCAGCAAAGGACACACTTTCTGTCATGTTGATGAACAGAATACACAGCAGAGCGGTTCTTTGTTGATGGACGCATCCATTTTGATGTACTTTGAGTTAAAAAATACATAATATTTTATTTATTAATAGTCTTACTCAATAATGACACTGCCTGATTGCTGGTCAGATGTTTAATCTCAAAATGTCACTGTGTGTTTTAGAACTGAGTAGAGATTGGGCACTGTAATAAGTGCTGCAATGTTTAGCTTTCAGACTGAATGTGTTTGATAGTGGCTCTGCAAAGCTATACATTGCTAAAAGCTCACATCAGCATGTGTATAGCCTTACACTGATATTGCTGGTATTTTTGATGTTGATGATTCACCAGATATAAAGATATATATTGCAATTCCTGGAATATGAATGTTTGCACCAAATGTGTGGTGATGATTAAGAAGAAAACAATAGGACTCATCACCTGGGAGTGGGGACAATGAATGTACACCATTTCATAACCATCCCATTGCTAATTGTTGACTTCATTTAGTCAAGACATTTCAGTTCACAAAAGTGGTAAACAAAAACAGATAATGTTGCTAATGGATAAACAACGATAGGCTGAGAATAAGTGAGCTTTTCTATATCATCATAACCCTCAAACAATGTTTTAGACAAAATGCCTTTTCTTATATTCATACAGGAAAGTACACGCACGCACGCACGCACGCACGCACGCACGCACGCACGCACGCACGCACGCACGCACGCACGCACGCACGCACGCACGCACGCACGCACGCACGCACGCACGCACGCACGCACGCACGCACGCACGCACGCACGCACGCACGCACGCACGCACGCACGCACGCACGCACGCACGCACGCACGCACGCACGCACGCACGCACGCACGCACGCACGCACACACACACACACACACACACACACACACACACACACACACACACACACACACACACACACACACACACACACACACACACACACACACACACACACACACACACACACACACACACACACACACACACACACACACACACACACACCAACATTATGCCCTTCCAAACACTATAATATCCTTAGGAGGCAGGGCAGGTCAGGATGTAACAAATGTTACAGTGAAGCCTGCAGGCTTGTGCTATGGACACATAAATCAACATTGTGTAT
The DNA here is from genome assembly GCF_902827165.1 of Trematomus bernacchii. Taxonomy (NCBI): domain Eukaryota; kingdom Metazoa; phylum Chordata; class Actinopteri; order Perciformes; family Nototheniidae; genus Trematomus; species Trematomus bernacchii. The sequence continues at coordinate 2,697,185 of NW_022987973.1, forward strand.
GTGAACAAATGTGTGTTTGTGCCTTTATGTATTTGTAACTTCTACTGTACGTTTTTTGTGTGAATCCATTCCTGTGTCAACGTGTGTGTGCAGGTGTGTAGGCTACAAGATGTATGCATTCTAGCTGTGTGACGGAGCATATTATGATGAACAGCTCCCCAAAATGACTGATTGTGTCTTGCCACTACCATTAATCACACACCCACTGCCCCCTTCAGCCACCTCCAAATACACACTGAGGCACAAGAAGAAACAAACAGAACTTTAGTAACGCCCCTACCCTCTCCTTCTCACTCCCACACATACACACACATACAATGTTGTTTCTGACCAGCCCTACTGTACAAGCGGGGGTCAAGAGCAGAGTTCAGCTTTGACAGGTGCTCAGATATATGAGAACCTTGATTACAATGAGTATGAGCGTGCCCACTACTGCATAACCATTTGTGTTTTTGAGAGACAAATTATGTTTTGTTGTATTACTCACCAATATGTTTGCCCTTCATGTGGTAGTAGAAAGCGACACAGTATGGGACTCTGCCAGAGCCCTTGGGGCCTCTGACTGAGGTCACATTAAAAAGTGGAGAAAGCAGACGAGCCTTGTCCCCCTCAGTGCGCGGCCGTGATGCTTCAATGTACATGTAGTACCCTGAAACGTACAAGACAACACTCTATTGTCCGAGGATCGAATGAAACAGAACAAAGTAATGTAATTACAATGTTGTACAATTGTGCATTGTGTATTATATACAGCCCTGTCGCTGTAATACTTTGACGAAAATACATAGAACTGAAACTGTAAATACAATCTTTCCCTGGTTTCCTCACCTTCCTTGGTTCCACTGCGGTCAGTCTCGGGTCCGGTATTGGCAGATCGCTTGGGATTCTGGGATAGGTGATTTTGTCTCGTCCAGTCGAAGACATCACTCCGGTCTTGAGAGAAACCACAGATCCTCTGATCCTCAAAACCACACACATGGTCTGGGAGGTGTGTGTGTATGTAGAGAAAAAACAAGAAAAACATTTTTGATCAGTGACATTTAAAGCATTTGACATCACAAACTGCCGATGACATAATCTTCAGGGTTTTTTGCCGACCCACTTTTACCGTAATATTAATGGCAACGATATAGCTATATAATAACCTCTGCAATATGCAATTCAAATGTGAAGATCAGACAGCCAGGCAATTACTGACAAAGTGATAGGCACAATGTGGGAGGAAGGGTGTATAATGTGAAACTTAAAGTGAATTATGCATATTATGCATATTCTGATGCATGACTCCCACATGCAGAACACTTTAAAGGTAACTATGATTAGGCCAGGCCTTGTCAAATGTAGAAAAGCTAGACATAAAAAAAGGAAGATAAATGTGTTAATAGGTTTAACTCTTAAAAGACTTCTGACGAAAAAATAAGGTATGGCTGGAGATATTATGGAGAACAATATATAGACATTGGAACAGAATACTTAGGGTAAAAGCTGTTGATCTACTCTACCTTGGGTTTAAGCTAGAGGTAGTATTCTTTATTTCAAATAGGACATTTGTTAACACTTTGAAGGCTGCTTATAACAAGGGAAAAAAGACCAACATACATTCATTAAAGAAGAGTCTTCCATGCAAAGAGCTACAACTTCTCTAAACGGGGAAAATGGGATCTTGAATTGGTATACATTTTGATATATGTGTGAGATATATAAGACAGATTTTTTTTGCACGTTTAGAACTTTTACTTTTTGATTTAATCACATACAACGAAATGGAGAAAAATATATCATTTTGACAAAAACATGTGCAAAGAGAAATGCCATTATCCGTGATGGTGACGTGTCTTGTTAAGCCAGATAGAAGGGCTTCTCTCTATGTCATCCCCTCCATTAGCCCATCTGGAGTGCTCTGCCATTATCACAGACTCACCAAACAAATGGAAATAGAGGCAAGCGAGTTCAACGACAGCTATCGAAAACCATCCAAGCTGACAGATTCTGTGAGAGCTTCCCAAGCACTCACACAGTCCCCTGCAGATGCATATGGCCTGGGATACCCACGAGGATGGCTTGTTTGTACTTCTTTGTTTCAGTCAGCTAATCTATTACTATTCACACCCAGCCCCACTACATGGGCTCCTTTCAATTTGCACTGTTGTTCTCGCAGTCTGTTCCAATCTGCTGTTGTTTTAATTGCTTCACCCTGGCTGAGCCAACTGCCACTCCTGCCAGAAAAATGTGGGGTGTCTCTTAATGAAGAAAATAGACAAGATGCAATTGACTGTAAAGAGAGAAGGATTGCAAGAGTGAGGATGAGAAGCAGGGAGTGAAGGACTTGCGAGAGGGGAGCTAACAGGGATAAAGGAGGCACACCTTTAAGGTAGTATCGTCAAGTGTGTTTTAAGTATTTTGCTCATTAACCTTTTGCATTAACCGGTCTCATATCATTCTAATGTTACCACACTTAGATGACATATTAAATGTCACTGATCCTTTTATTTATTTCTCTCCACTGTTCCCACACTCTCAAGATTTAATCAAAAACAAGGCAGGGTCATGCCAAACTTTGCCTTTACAAAATGGTGCTGATATTGATTTCACCATTAAAGCTTAATTAGCCAGTAAAATTTGAACGTGCACTCCTGACTTCAACACCCTAACCTCAATCATGACATAACACCAGGCTTAACCTTAAAAAACAGACGATAGCAGTTAAGAGAGAAGTCTCACCTGAAGGTCTTGGGTAGGTGTAGGCTGTTTGGAAACAAAATCAGCTATGCTTAGTCAACATGCTTTGTACATCATCAATCTTTATCTAAAAATGAAAGATAATTACGTAACAAAAATGTTTGGTAGTTTAAAAAAAGACTTACGTTCTGAGTACTGTATGATGCGACTGGCGTACTCCCCGGTGCTGTAGGTGGTGATGGGTGCCAGTCGGACCTCGTAGGACAGAGGGATCCTCAGGTCTGATATGGTGTGGGACAGCAGCACACCCTTCTCTGGCTCCTTGCCCTTGAGGTCTATCTGCTTTGAGAGCACGTTCTGCTTGTTCTAGAGAGGGAACACACACACACGAGCAGGGAAGATGCAGACATTTTAAAATGTATACTTATCAAATATGCAAAAGCTTGCATAAAACAGTACAAAGAAAAGACATTGCACAACAAAAGATGATCACCAGGATATCATTACATTACATGTCATTTGTTAGACGCTTTTATTTGTATCCAAAGCGACTTGTGGACAATCCCCACATGAGCAATTTGGGGTGAAGTGTCTTGCCTAGGGACACAACGACATGCTGACTGCAGTGGGACTTGAACTTGCTATCCCCTGATTTGAAGTCCAGCACACTAATCACTGAGCCACAGCCCCGTATCAGACAGATACACTTTTCTTTTTTCTTGATGTCTTCTTCACTTTGATCTCTACCATGTTATGTTGATATGCTCACACAAAGCTTCAGTTCATCTCCAACTGTTAATATTTTCACAGTGATATTAACTGATCCTAGAATTACAGTGATAATGTACTTTTATATAAACTGAAAAAGTGAAACTCCTGACAGAAATGCCTACTGCTCAGATATGATCAAAGCATTTCTCTAAAAGACTGATCAAAGATATTTGCTTCGTATTGCAGAAGCACCAATCCTTTATTTACACAAAGCTTATTAATCACTATATCGTCATGTTATTTTACTCTTCATATTGCACACGCTTCCTGGCATTTCAATTTACCGTCAATGGAATTTCCCATGGGCATACAGCCAGTTCTGGGCTCACAGCCAGTCAAAATACCGCAAGACTTGGATTGTAGCTATCTTGGACTGCATACTTGTTTCAAACTAATCTGTTATCCAAAACAAAGCTAAACAGCTGTCAAAAGAATTACCACCAAAACAATGCTGGTGTCCTGCAACATACTCTGCTTTAAAAAATGATGTTACTGAGTGATATGCAACACAATGTAATATTGCCCAAAGCTCTGAAAACATAGACTCAATAAATATAACCTGTATCAGTATAATCTAAATAAATATTTATTTCACTTTGCAGCTTAAATCCTAAGCTTTAAAAAAAAGATTGGCCGTTTATTACAGAAACGAATACGGAGATACAAAATGGCTATGATGTAAATGCAGTCCAGTTGTTGTCTCCTCATTTTTTGAAAGTTAAGTTAGGTGTTTTTTTTTTAGTTAGCACCACTTTTAATAGAGTTAACGCTGTGCTATTCCACCCACAGAGAGAAGGATCCATTAGCTGTGTATCTGCCTCTGATCCCAGCTACTTAAAGACCTGACAGTGAGCTCAATCTAATGCATTAGGTCAGCCACTCCAGCATAACACCTTAGTACACCCACAGCATGCCATTATCAGGTAATGCATGCAGCATAAGTGGACGTAGTTGTGTGAGTGTGTGAGTGTGTGTGTGTGTGTGTGTGTGTGTGTGTGTGTGTGTGTGTGTGTGTGTGTGTGTGTGTGTGTGTGTGTGTGTGTGTGGTAAATGTCCACAGGCACAAAGCCCTTCCACCACACGTAAAATTGATATAAAAGATCAACAAGCAAAGTATAAAAAAGTTATATTAACCATTTTTGTCTATTCCATTTTTGTGGGATGATTGTGGAAAGTGTAAATAACAATAATAAAGTGTATTGTTGTTGTGCTGCTTCTATTCAGCTACTCCAGTCCAAATAGGTAACAGTTTGGCAGGTCATACACTGATGCATACCATTACTTTCCCTATAATTGCTTCAGTACTGTATGTTCTGACGTCTCCACGGTGACTTCTGCTTTTTCTCCTGTCCTCTGACACTCAAGTTCAAGTGAGCTATTCCAGTTGGATGTCTACTGCCTACCACAAATTCAAACTCTAGCTAGACTGTGCTAATCATTTCTATTGACAAGACCATGGTGACTCCTGCACAGGCTGCATATAATTTGGTATGAGTCCAATTATTATGCCAGTCCCATATGGCAGCCACAGCCTGGTCTCTGCAAGTTTGTGCTGGGTAACACACTTGGAATCAAATCACCCCTTCCTCACCAGGCCCTATGCCACTAATGGCTGTTAAATCTTCTTTTCACAGTGCCAGTCTGTCTGTTTCCAATTTTCAGTTTTTCCAACTTTTCACCCTCTCTTGCCAGTCATGGAACATCCTTCTCCCACCATGCACAACAGCAGGTCCCTTCAACCGAGGCGATATTATCTTTTCTCCCAGATAAATTTTTTTTCTCTAAACAAATAACAAAAGAATGTTCACTTTTTGAATAAATGTTAATTGTTTCAAAGAACCCTCCAATCTGCTACTCCATTTACATTTTCCTAGCAAATTCTGAGCACAAGACGTTTACATGATGGCTATGACCTTTGCACACAGGACACCTGTTGTAATGCAGTGGGTGTGATCCACATATTTTTGGTTGATTCCGAAATTGCACCCAGCAGATATCTCTCTAGTTAGCAGCATCAGCTACAGGGAATGAATAAAGAGATCTAACTTTTGAGCAGGATTATATAACAGGATACTGCATCTTTCAATAAAGACGGAGTAAAGCAACCTTTTGGTTTAAGAGACCATCACATCAAGGAAAGGTCACAGGTTTCGATTTCTCAAACAACGATGTGTCTTGTTAAAGTTTGTATGACTAAGTTCTGGACCCCTAGCTGCTGAAAGAACGATACAATGTAAATATCTATTTAGCGACCAAATAAATAAATTAGTCAGTCTAATGTAGGATTTGATAACTATGAAGGACACTGGTAAATCCAATCGTGTAAGAAGACATCAGATCATTAAGTTAACCACGATAAAACAATATACTTTATTGTAAGTTAAAGTCCTGCATTAAAAAAGTATAAATAGTGTACTGTATATTGTTGTGTCCCTACGATAGGAAGCACTGGACAATCTGATGGATCACAAATAAATATTTTTCAAACAATACAAACACCAGAGTACTTTTACCCCGTACTTTTCCCGTTTAGTTCCGTTAGTATCCCTTATGTCGCGTTCACACCAAAAAGAGTACTTAGTGCAGGGAACTTTTACCCCCCCAATTCTAGTGCCTGCTAGAGAGGTGGTACCAAAAAAGTACCAAAAAAGTACCAATTTCTATTGGCTGGGCGAATTGCCAACCACGCACCGTAAAACTCTGAAAAGTTTTGTGAAGCCGCCATTGCATTTGTGGCATTAGCATTATTAGCATTAGCATTAGCCCCGCGCACCAACGGAGAGAGAATAACTTATGGCAACACAAAAAAAACATGGGAGCGGTGGAGATGAGGAAGTGTCGGCGTTCTGGCGATTTACTCGGAAGTCCCCAACTCCGGGGACTTCCGGCCGGGGACTTCGGGCGGCAGTATACGCCGTGAAGTTGTTTGCGGCCTGCCAGTAAACCCAAAGCAGAAGAAGACGAAGTGACGTCAGCGGCTCATTTACGTAATCTTCCCTCAGGGAAAAGTACTCCGGTGTGAACGCGATTGGTACTTAGTGCCCTGGGGTACTAAGTGCCGGGGCACTAAGTGCCGGCACAAAGTATAGCAAAGTACTTGGTGTGAAAGCGGCTATTGGAAAACTGTTTTATTTTCTTTTGATGTTTTCTTTTTTTTCAATGTCAAATCTTACTTTGTTTGCAATTTGGAAGAACAGCATTTCAAATAAATGTATTGCAGTAAAAAGCTAAGTATTTCCCTCTGATATCTAATGGACTAGAAGAATAAAGTAACATGAAATGCTATGTCAGGTACAGTATAAGTGTATGACACTACTTTCTACTAGCATCATGCTTTAACACATAATGAAGAAGTGTAGAAGGCCAACTGTATTAAAAGCAAAAGGCTGGAAGGAAGCAGGATGCTACGTACAGAGCTGTAGGAGGTAATCCAAGAAGATAATGACAACTTTATACCTTTTTCTATTGTATTCCACTTCCTAAAGAATCTTTTCCAAAATCTGTGAAATGTGAATGTTCTGAGTGCAGTTTTCATTGACCATGACTTTTGATATTGTTGACTATACTGACTGATGGCTTCCAGCGTACAATATGCATTGTAAGACATTTGCTCAAGTACTTGCTAAGTTAATCGACCATAACTGACTACATCAACTATATACTGTATAGTGTATTTTGCATTGTAGCAGTTATACTGTCAAATGTATTGTGCCCTTTTAACACCCACTTACGCTTACATTCATCCATATAAACATTTACACATTTCTCATACAGCATATGCATAATTATGTGAAATATAGCAGGATAGAAAAGCTACGCTCATGTAATATTCATAGTGTGTGTTAGCACGGAGAGATGAGGTAATAATGCTGAGGAGTCTGAGTTTAGAAATAAGTGGAATGTGGATTTTTTACACACACACACACACACACACACACACACACACACACACACACACACACACACACACACACACACACACACACACACACACACACACACACACACACACACACACACACACACACACACACACACACACACACACACACACACTCTTGTTTTGGTCCTGGTTTAGAATGTGTGATATAGATGATAAGAACAAATAACTAGAGTAAACGCATGCAAAACACACACACACACACACAAAAACACATTCTGTGGATCTGAAAACACACACTGGATCAATAAAGTGCTGAAGTGTGACTCACAGGAATTCAGCTGCACCCACTGCAGTTAAAAGTTAACTCTGTCTCCCTCTCTCTGTCTCCCTCAATAGGTAATCTGACAACATATGTGTGTTTGTGTATTGTATGTGAGTGACAGGGAATGGGTCGTGAAGGGGGAAAAGACATACAACATGTGGAGAAAGGACCACCAGAATGAGACAGTCAGAAGTGACCCAAGTGAGTGAGTGAGTGAGTGATATATTTACAGAGGCAGAGGGGTGGTGATAAATGAATATGGAAGTCCTTATAATTCTCTTGATGTGTGTGGGTGTTTGTGTGTGTGTTCAAGTGCCACATGCTTTCAGAAATGTCAGCCAGACAGTCTTTTCAGCTGTGTCTTTATCAGCTGTCAACAAAGAGACAACAAGATAGAATGTGTGAAAGAGGGTGAGAGAGCAGCCATGAGATTGTAACACAGTCAGGGAGTGTGTGTGTGTGTGTGTGTGTGTATGTGTATGTGTATGTGTATGTGTATGTGTATGTGTATGTGTGTGTGTGTGTGTGTGTGTGTGTGTGTGTGTGTGTGTGTGTGTGTGTGTGTGTGTGTGTGTGTGTGTGTGTGTGCGCAAAGTGTTGACTGACAGCATGAGAGGAGGCGGCTTCTTCAAACACTAAGGAGGGTGAGGTTAATTTTTCTATTATCCTCTGTTAATGGATCCCTTTCATGATTGATCCAGCAATTCATTGACATTGTGTGTGTAAGTGAAGTAGTCATCACGTGTGCATGTGTGTACTCTGTCTGTATTTATGAGTGCTTGCATAGGCCTATGTGCTCTCTTTGTGGCCTAGTGTGAATATACGAGTACATCTGCATAGGGAGGTTGATTATGTACATAAATGATTCATGCATTTGATTTAACGTACAACTCTAATTCATCATGAATATTCTTAATTTCTCATATATATGATAATGGGCATGTGTGTTTGCACAGGAGAGTTTGTGTGACTGTGTGAGACTGTGCCTTATGATCTGAAGCCAGGTCAGCTAATAGCCGCACTGCTTCAGTGAAACACACAATACACAACTCCATAGCCACAGGCAGACGAGTGGTCGATATAGAAGATGAGGTGGAGAGATTGAGAGATGGGAGTAGAAAGGTGTGTGAAGGCAGAAAAAGCAATAAGAAAGCCACAACACAGTAGAAGAGTACAAACTGAGACATTTTTGATTTTGATGAGTTCTCTGATCTGCAGTATATGTGTACAGAAAGTGTATGCTTCACTACAGTAGGTGCTGTGTGTCCGTACGGTTTAAACTGCATGTCGGTGCATGTCGGTATCAGGGTTTAATAACTCCAAAGGCATAAATTATGTAAATGTTTGTGTGTACATTGTTGGTAAAGAAATTGGGAAATGCTACAGTATAGAGTGAAAGGTATTTTTTAGAGGTGGTGAAATTGCATACAAAGTATAAGGAAAGATCCCATAAAGTGCTAATTCGCTCTGTGAATCTTAAAACAGACTCAGACATAACATATATTTATTTTATACATTTTCCGTCTGTTGTGATTGTGAACAAATCTGTAGCTGCTTTTGAGAGCATCATTTGTATCTTCATGTGATAGATTCCCTACTAAATTAAATTAATCTGAAAGCAGCATGATATTCACATGATACTCCTCTCCATGAATATGCATGAGACATGCACTCAATTCATTAAAAAGGTGCGATTCTTAAGACAGACAGCCTCCTACGCCAGTACACAGTTTTAGCTACGGCTTAGCAAATCTTCCTCCTGTGTTGCAAAAAGGTAAAATCATCACATGTTAATTTTCTCTCATTAATTACGCTACTCTTTAGGAACCTGTCGGGGTGTAGAAAAGGGTTGTTAGGACAACTTGATGAAACCAGGCGGGCCTGTTAACTCTGTTAATTCCCATACAGGGAAAACCTTCGCAGAGAAAACCAAACGTAGTTGAGAAGTGTAAATGATGATTTGTCAGCCTGGTAATGAGTATATGGAGAAAAAACCTGTAATTACACACACACACACACACACACACACACACACACACACACACACACACACACACACACACACACACACACACACACACACACACACACACACACACACACACACACACACACACACACACACACACACACACACACACACACACACACACACACACACACACGGTGTACCAACAGATAATGAATACATTAGCCCATCATTCATACATTTATTCACAAAGCCCTATTTATACAACACAACCACTTACATAGGAGCAAAACGAAATGGACACACTAAATGATTGGCATGTGCTCAGACCCACAGTGAAGAGAAGTGCTCTACATGAACTGATGTGAGTCCTCTTTAATTCCCCTCTGTGTCTTCATGTCTCCTCTGGGACCCCATACATCATCTTATATGTGCTAAAAAGATAGAGTGTCAGGGCGTTAAGAGCATGAGCTGGAGAGTGTTGCAGAAATAGATGGGATGTGAAATTGAGATGGTATTACATTTGAATGTTCTCATACTCTATTTAATAGTCAAGAGGACCAGTGAGATTCGCTGTTTTTCTTTCATTTGCATCTTATTTCTCTCTTTCGCACCCCTTCATTCACTTCCCCGCTCAATCTCACCGTCTGCTTTTGCTTTTTTTGCCTTCTCATTTTTGCCGCTCTCTTGCCCACGTAAAAACATGCAGGTGAAAACCCTGAAATTAAATTACATTTAAACCAAATATAATAAGTACAAAACTGTCACTTACTCATTATGTTAACCCTGCCAGCATAAAGACTCACAGCAATTATTTATCAATGCAATTCAGATGCACGGCTCACCAACATTAAATCCCATTTAGTCTGCTACATCTGAGCAGGGAAAACTGAAAGGGTAGAGGAGCACAAGTGGGAGCGTGAAGACTGAGGGATGGCAAAGGAAAAGGAAGTATTAGAACATTGGAAGAGATGGTGTGTGTGTGAAAGATATTGGACGATGGACAGAGGACAAAGGAAGAGGGAACAAGAGAGAGGTAGAGCGAGATATTTCAGAGAGCTGATGCATACGATCAAATGTGCATAGGCCAGTGCTCATTTTCGGTCTCCCTGTAGAGTCTTACTTAATGAGGTAAGCAGCCAAGTCTTAAAGGAGGAGGGGAATTAGCCATTCATCCGCACAAAAGCAAGCTGGCAGACCCAGCATTTCCCCTATTTCAGTGTCAGACACAAACACATGCACACACACACCTACCCCCAGCTAGTTGTGTATACTTCACTATTATCCTTCCTGTCTTCTGACTCAAGGCCAGTAATCTATGAATAGATGTTTGAAACAAAACAAGAGGGTGGCCTGAGGTTGCTCTCCTGTTGTGGACAAAGGCTACACACTTTGTTCAGGGGCCCGCTCAGAGGGCTTCAATAACGGTTTAAAGGAGGGGTTTGGTTGGGGTTAGAAGAAAAGTATTTGAGTTTCTGGAAGATCAAATCCTTATAATCAGCCATAATATCGGTCATTACTAGTAGCATTAGTCAGTCAGTTTCTAAACAGTATGTATTTGTTTATAGAACAGCTATGTATATGTTAACTGTGACAAATAAAATCTATACGATATATCTCCCTGGGAGAATTTATTTTGTTTACAGGCAAAAAAGCTGATTTAAGGTGATGTGTTGTAAGAGGTTATTTAAGTGTAAGGTAATTCTAAATTCAAGTTTGTGACTGCGAGACTAATTAAACACCACTCACAGGCTGTGAAAAGGAAGTCACATCAATTCAAAGTCAATCATTTGAGGCAAAGATAAAATATGAAAACAAAACAAGTGCTCTCTTAAACCAACTAGAGAAATGAGAGACGTTGGTCTGGTCTTGTTGGTGGTTACAACACCGTGAACACGTTTTTGTCTGGCTCTCCAAATTAGAATCTTGCAGAGATAGCAAAGTCATGTGGACGTATGTGAAAAGTTTGAAAGGATGGTTAGGCATAACCTTAGTTCTGGGAAATCAAGCGCAACCCCTTAATGGGGCATTTTAGGGCCTGCATTTGATAGGACTGAGTGATGAGAGCTGCCGGAGATTGCTACTCATGACAAGGGGGAACAAGAAGAGAGGAGAAATATGAGAGGGGAGAAGAAGGAACCGAAGAATGGAAACAAATATATTTCTACCTTTATTTATTTTTTGATAATGTGCCCAATTTGATGAGCAAACAACAATGTCCATTTGATCTTTTTGTTCTCTTTGCTTTGGTGCACATTAAGTTATGTTTGGCCCTGCTCCCTTTTCTATCCATTCTGATATATTGAAAGCCTTATAAGATGTGCTTATTGCAGGTAGATTTCTGTAAACAGCGGAACTCTATACAACATCTTTTTAACAATTGGTAGGAATTGCATCAGAGTAATCTGTTTAATGGAAGTAAATGGGTTATTTTAAAGGGGACCTATCATGCAAAATGCACTTTAGTACGTCTTTTATACATGAATATGTGTCCCCGGTGTTCCAGGGAACTCACCAAGTGTCAGAAAACACAACCCTCTCTATTTTCCTCCATACCCAAATCTCTAAAAATGGGGCTGCAACGGATCTGATACAGACTGATCCAGATTTGAACATTTCTCTGACGTCAGGACGGAGGAGCTCCGCCTATATGGCCAACTCTCCACCTATCAGGGGAATGAGAGGTTGCCGTGGCATGGTAACAGCATGGTAACATGACCCCCCTCCTTTGCAGGGGGGCATGGTCAGCTGCAGCGCATGCAAAGACAGGGTGGAGGAGAGCAAAATAGAGCGAAATGAGGCATGGCTAAAATGCATGATCTGTTTGGTATTTTGAAAAAGAAAAAATATAAATATACCTTATATAGGTATGGCCCTACAATATATTATTCAAATATAGCATGATAGGTCCACTTTAAAGTAAAAACTTGTAAAGAAAATGACCGTCACAAATAAAGCTAGAGGAGAGGAGAGGAGAGGAGAGGAGAGGAGAGGAGAGGAGAGGAGGGGCTGTGACATTGTTGTAATTCAGTTCAGGTCTCCATTGATTGACTACACACGCCGGACACTGCCCAAGCTCATAAAGCCTCATGTTTACTTAGCATACACACTCCCCTCTTCAAGGACTTGTGCGTTTGTGTGTTTGACATACACAAGTTGTTAGTCTGTTCAGTAAAGGTGATACCAAACCTAATACATAAACCATGTGACCAAAGTTTGCCTTGGGCTGAACCAGAAGTTAGCTAGTTGCTACATGTGTGCTACATGTGAGTGTGCATGTGTATTGGCTAGCTGTGCGTACTGTATGTACATGTGCTTTCATAGGCTTGCATGGGAGTGTGGGATGTATACCTATATGCAGGGGTGCACATAACTGGTACGCAGGTACGCATGCGCGGCAACAATCTGAAATGCGTAACGTCACTTGTGTCACAACGCGCCTTTGCGTACCTGATAGGTCATCAAAACAAAACACATATTTCGCCTACACATGTTTCTTGTCAATACTCAGTGGAGTAAATTATTAGACATGTCCAAAAAAAACAAAGACATTAAGCAGCCACTTTGCCGTTTCGCTCCCTGCTAAAATCTTCAGACTTTCTATGACTGATTGAACTGGGTGCTGGCCGTGCCGCGCAGGACATAACCGACGGACCTGTGAAGCTTCACAGGAGGCAGAGGCTTAGATCACTGGACGACAGAGTTGGTCGCCGTGTGCACAGACGGAGCTGCTGTTAACGTCGGTGTGTACAACAGAATTGTACCAAAACTACGTCAACTGGCTGCGGTGGGAGACTCCCCTGTGCACATTCTGTGCCCCGCGCACACACTGGAGAACTGCGCAAAATCAGCTGATCACAACGTTCACGCTCTGTGGTCAAGCTGCTGCAGTTTTATTTACAACAAAGTGGAGTAAAACACACAGCTGCAAACGTACTCAGGCTGTTAATGGAAGAGTTTGAAATCAGACAGAGGTGGAAGAAGTGTTACTCAAGTAAAATTAGAAAAGTATTATCATCAAAATCTAGTTAAAGTAGCGACAGTAAAAGTAGTCATTTTGCAGATTGGTCCATTTCATAATAATGTATATGATATGTTTTATAATTATTGATCATTAAAGTGTTTAAAAATTAGTTTGAATGACTTTGTATACTGCAAGGTAGCTTGTGGATTTACTCCAGGTGGAACTAAAGTCTGATTTAACACTTGATTATATTTTCACATCATTCATCCACATCTGTAAAGTAACTAAAGGTATTAAATAAATGTAGTGGAAGAAAAGTACATGATTTACCTCTGAACTGTAGTGGAGTAGAAGTACAAAGTAGCATAAAATAGAAATACTCAAGTAAACTACAAGTATCTTAAATTGTACCTAAGTACAGTACTTGAATAAGTGTACTTTGTTACTTCCCACCTCTGAAATCAGATATGACTTCAAGTCATGTGATAATTTCTTAGTATTTGATCCTTCAACTTGGCCTCAGGAAATGCAAGGACTTCACAGTTTTGGCAACAAGTTTTGGAGAAAGCAAATTGGAGGCTTACAAAGAGACAGGGAGGTGCATCTTCATCATCTTCATCATCTAGCATGCAAGAAGTGTAAATAGAGGACAGTGAAAGAGACACTGAGGAGGACAGTGAGGAAGACTGCACTTATTAACACCACGCTTCATGTGGGGTGAGTACCAAACGCTGTCTCCTGGTACTCATCTGAGTAACTCACTCAAAAAGTTATGTGCACACCTGCCTATATGTATATGTGCAGTATTCCTTTACCTTTCGAACATTAATCCAGTAACCTATGATACGATCCGTGGCCTCAGGATCTCTCTGTGTCCACTGCAGGTTGTAGGAATAGTTGTTTCCTTTTTGAATTCGCACTGGGTTGGGTGTGTCGAAGTAAAACTCAGCATTGTAGGGTTGTGCTGTGAGATGAGGGAGGGAGATAGAACAACATATCATTGATACATTAATCATAAAGAACAGATAAATGCACCATGTTGAGCATGAAAGAGTTGGAGAGATGGATTACCAGTAGATACATTGATTATGTTCAGGTGTAGCAGTTCACAGTTGGCTCATGTAATTTGCTTACCAGAGACATTAAATGCACATGTTGATGTCCCTGCACTATTGGTGACTCGACACTCATACGAGCCGTTGTTGGTGGGGTCCAGCTTAAACTTCAGCTCTGGCTTCTCCTTAGTGTCTGGCATGGGCATGCGGATTATTTCGCCATTACGGAACCAGCGGATGTCTATAAGGCGTGTCGGGAATGAGCGTATCACCGTACACCTCAGGGTCACCATCTGATAGTTCCTTGAACGCACATCCGGGTCGCCTGGGTCCAGTATGGGAGGATCTGAGGAGACAACAGAATCGAGTTTCAGTTTACTTACAACGTTTGTTGATTTATAAGTTGATTTTTCAGCCTGCAATAAATGTGACATTGCAAAATCGTCTCATGTCTATGTCAGTCTGTCGTAGCTAATAGCACAAACTACTGTAACCATCAACCTAATTTATTTCGTTCACATTAATGACTGTATGCTCGAGTCTAGGTCCTCTTGTGGTAACAGTGATTTACAAGTGTGCAAAAACAGTTACTATTGACAGTTTGATAACGTAATTGACAGCTGGGGTGTATCCATGTAAAACCCATTATCAGTAATCATTTTCCATTTTAAAATCTATTTCCATCATAAAAGGAGAGATGGAGATAAACGGAAGAAGAACAGTTTGAAAAGGATATTTCAGCTCGAAATTTGGATAACGCAAAATGCACTGCAACGAGGTACATGAACACCACCATCACCCATGTCTAATTATCTGTTTGCACTCTGCAGTGTAGAATTCCTCACACCGTTAGAAAACATTAGTTTTGACAAATAATCTGACACAGAGCAACTGTTATTTCCACAAGGGATCAGGCATTTCTACAAGGCATAGTCCCAACACCACTGCTATCCTAACCAGCTGTAATTAACCTGTCAGCAGGATGTGTAGCTCTGCGGTTAATGACTGACTAGCTGTTGTTGCCCTGGGGTCAGCCCGGACACAAGACAGCCAAATGACTCTGCCACAAATCACAGCTTTTCACCCCTGGCAAATCATGTAGATAATAGATAAGGTTCTAATGACGGTATTGCCGGACTAACAGTGATGAGATCTGGTGTTAGGGCCCCGAGAGGTGAAGCAGCATGACTAGAGTCTCTTATGAATCAAGTTTATCAGACACAGATATGTAATTAAGTCTAATCTGTGTTATGCCTGTAATATAGACGGAGAATGAGTTAGAGTAAGGAGGAGAGAAAGGGGGGGGGGGGGGGGGGGGGGGTAATGTAAGGAGCAGGAGAGAAGACTGCACTGACTTACAGTAGCTGGATTTTTATAATTATCATTATTACATTATTATATGATTTATCATGCCAGTAAAGTTCAATTGATCGATTCTCATACTGTTTTCACATTCTCAAAAGGTTTAAAGAAAAAAAAAAATTGTAACACCATAGCACAAACACAAAGCTTATAAAATCTCTCATAGTGAACCTTTCACGGTTTTGTTTTTTCTGCTATAGCATGGCCAAACTAAATCCTTGTTGAGAATCACAGTTTGCCATTCTGAGCTTGCACTCCAGTCAGAGAACCATGAGTAAGCACCTGCATGCTAACATGACTGGAAAACCACCAAATATATCTCAGCTGTGTTCATTCCAACATGAGGATGCAACATACATACAGCTTCATACATATTTTTTATTTTAATGAGAATATAAATTGTGTGTGAAATGAATGTGTTGCTTATACTTCCTGCAGCTACAACAGAAACAAGTGATGCAGCAGAGGAGTGAGTGGGAGGTCAAAGGTCAATGCAATCCTATAGACTGATTAGTGTATGGTCACATACCCGACTCCTGCTTATAGACACACATATGCATACTGATGGCTGACTTTGAAAACAGGTGGCAAGGGTAAGGAAAAGCAGGCAAACCGTGGAGCGATGGTGATATAAAGGCGCGGGGGGGGGGGGTGTTGTGAGCTGGTTTGTGAGCAGTTTATAAATCATTCGTTCCCCAGAAGAATTGGGAGGCAAGTTATTACAAACCCCTTACATGACCTTAAATATTAAATTCAACAATTATTTAAGTTCCTCAGCATTATGTCTCACTTTTTAAGTTGTGAAGCTTGTTTATTTTCAAATACAACTTTTCAAATTCTCTTGAGCATTTGTTCTCATTTGTTTGCTACTCATCGGGGACTCACTACACCACACTGCAATATTTCTCATCATCAGAAGACCATAATCTATGTGAGCACACCTTCACTATCTGTCTTATCGAATGCAGAATGGATTCCATCTGGGAATGCAACACTGACCAAGCAAAACATTTACAGTACACAGAGAAAAAAATCAATTTACATGAGACTGAGAGAGGGAGGAGTTGGGACGAATGTAGAGAGAAGCAGGTCTTGAAGAAGAGGACAATGAGGAAGACAAATGATAGGGAAAGTGCAGTGTGAAAGTGAGAGAAGTCGATGATTGAGTATGGGAGGTTGGGAGGGGATGGGAGAATGCAGGATGCAGAAAGGGAATGACAAGACAGAGAGAGGTGTTCTCTCATGGCCAGCAGTTAGCTGATTGATGATGATGGGAATGGCAATGAGGAAGAACAGCCACTTTTCTTGGAGGTAAAGTGGGCAAAGAAAGAAGGGATACCAGGAGAGAAGAGGAAGTGGGAGTGGCTACAGTGGCAAGAATCTGCGTATCCTCCTAATTATATCTGCCATACAAATTAGAGCATGCATCCATTACATATATCTTATCTCACCATCGCGTGGTTAATGGAAGGAGGTAAAACAAACCTGATGAAATACAAAATATAGTAAAATAGTGGTGGGGTGTAAAGAGGGGCAGTGGGAGAGGAAGAGTGAAAAGATTTGTTTTTACACACTTTTGTTGGCCTTAGCTAAACACTTTTAACATCGCCAATCTGTTTCTCTCTTTTTCCATCTTTCTAACCTACTAATCACACATTTTGTAACTTCTTGCCATCCCTATCCCTGTTTCAAGCTATCTCTAAACACTGTTTCTCTCTCTTTTCATCTGTCCTGCTCATGTATCTGTCTCATCTCTCTGTTTCCTTCTCCGTCCAGAGTGGGGTGGCCACCTGGTCCATTAATCAGACTTGGCCAGTGAGGACAGCAGAGCATAGTGTTGCCCTTCCGCCCCGCCTGCATTGGCAAGCCCCGTAAATCCTTCTTGAAGAGGAGAGGAGAGGAGAGGAGAGAGGAGAGGAGAAGAGAGGAGAGGAGAGGAGAGGAGAGGAGAGGAGAGGAGAGGAGAGGAGAGGAGAGGAGAGGAGACAGTAGAAAAGGCGAGATGTGATTTTGGGGAAGTTTTCATCAAGAATTTCGGAGATACGAGGAGAGGAGATACGAGGAGAGGAGAGTTGAGGAGAGGAGAGGAGAGGAGAGGAGAGGAGAGGAGAGGAGAGGAGAGGAGACAGTAGAAAAGGGGAGATGTGATTTTGGGGGAGTTTTCATCAAGAATTTCAGAGTGGGAAATTGGTCCAAGAACAGGCCGTGTACTCTCAGGCAAACACAAAGTTGTTTGTGATCTTCAGTAAAATAAATAGTCTTAACATTAAATTAAAACATACATGTACTGTCTAGTGGCTATTGGTTCTTCTGGTTGTTTGGCAACTTAACAAATGCAGCTATAGCAGCAATGACTCTGACCCCTTACACATGTGACCAAGATTCAAGATTCTAAAATATATAATATATATAATTTAAATATATATAATTGAATTATATATAATTCAAATATAGATAAATATAATATACAAAAACATGTACAGGATTTTATACACAGTCTTAATATATCCAGATACATTGACAATATTATCCATATAGATTAACTTTTGTTAAGATTATTCAGACATAATAAATGTTAAATTTCTGAGTTTATCAGCACGTTGGTTGAAAAAGGACACGTTTCATACCTCCAGTTCCTTAATGCATACAGTCCTTAGCCTTTCATTTCCCTCTCCTTTTGAGTCATTAGTTAAGTTGTAGATGTACTGCTCTTTCTTTTTGTATCCTTGTGTAATTGTTATATCTTGTACATTGTATCACTTTAATTAATTGCAGCCTAAAAGGCCTGACCTTGTGCACACGAGGAGGGTGCTGAAAGGGTTGAATTGAGTACTTGAGTCCTGTTAACATACATTTATTGAATAAAACCGAGCACTTACCAATGGAATAATACACTGCTGTGCCACACAGCAGGTTCCAATCTATATATTTGTTTTTAAATTCAACTCCCTAGTTTTGTATGTATTTCATTTTCAAATGTTTTTATTAAATATGTTTCTTAGATAACTTTTAATAATTCAATTGTGAAGCACCTTGAGATGACGTTGTTTTTAAAGTGTGCTATACAAATAAAATGTATTTTCAACTAATAAATGTTTGATACAACTTACTTACATGTGTGTGTCCGTGTTTATTCAGTATAATAGGGTGGTGCAACTAAGAAGGTCAGCCTCAACCAACCCTCTCTGAGGATTATTTCTGCAATGTTTGATTTTACATACTGGTTACGAGATGCTTAATAAAGAACATCCAGTACTAGTTTATACCTAGATGAGGCAAATAATGTAATTGTAACCTACTGCTATTCTGTTTTTCTGGAAGAAGAACACAGTTAGTTTCTGTAAAATACAAGTTTTTCAGTTATACCAAAGCTATAAGTTGGAAAGTGCTCAAAGTCAGTAACAGCAGGAGATGTACATGCTGATGTGGGTGCCAAGTGATTTTACCTAGAGTATGTGCACATTGTTTTGATAGAAACATTTAAATCAAATGTGTCCCGTGAAGCTCTCCACAGTCACTAGCGCCATTACAATCCAAACATTGTAAGAGTAAGATTAAGTGGGTAACCTTTTGGGAAGGGAGACGGCATTACAATTGTGTGTTCTTTTAGCAAGACAGCTCTCATTCCTTACTCAAAGCCCATCCTCCGGGAGATTTATAATGACAGTCCCAACTGGAGTGTTCACGAAGTGGAAGGGAAAACAGCCTTAAAACCATCGAGGTGTGTCCTCATTTTCTTTTTGCACTCTTTACATTACCATACATTTTTTTGTATCTGTCTTTAGGGCTTTGAGGAAATTGTGACGATTATGCCACTATTGAGTGTGGAGCAAAAATAAAAGTGTTTTAAGGGATCTCTGATATTACCATAACAACAAAGAAATTGTTTTAAGGTGAATAGAGGCCTATGCAAAAGGTACCATTAGGAATAACTTAGTTTGAATTCTGTCTGTTAGAGCCTTTAAACTATTATTTTCATAAAGAAATATCCTGATTGAAAACACTTCCATTGGAACTATTACCATAGTGTACCTCTTTACAATGTATTACTTATTTTACACATTGCTACTGCATATTTTATATTTCCTAAGTTTAGCTCAAATGACTTCTAATATTACTAATTAACGATACCTATGGGATCATCATCAAGTGTTATATTATCCTGTCTTATCTTAATAGTAGACTAAATGCAGCAGGAACAGTATTTAAAAGCAGCTCTAACCAATCTAGATGTATTTACATTGAACACACATGCAAGTGACCCTGTCCTTCTGCTGCTTGACGTCCACAGCAGTGTTGTATGTTGTTGTAGTTTGAGTTGTTATTATCTGATGCACACTTACACTGCACATTGAGTTGGACCTGTGCCTCCCTGCGTTTGATGTTAAGGCCGTTGTACGGAGCAGTCTGGCAGCGGTACGCCCCCATCATGTCCCGGCTCACATTTCTTAGCATCAAGCGGCCATCAAGTGTCTCCATCGTGGTTGCCCCTGACGACATTAGCAGGTCTTTTTCCATCCGTGACCACAGTATAGGTGGACGGGGTTTACCTTCTACCACCAAGCACACCAGGTCGATGTTACCTCCCTCCCGAACGTTCACCACCTGACCTCCTGGTGGAAGAGCCAACACTGGAGGAGAGACTGCAGGGAAGGAAAGGGCAGGGTTAGAAAGAAAATAATAGAGAGAAAAGTGTAAATACACTCTCGACATAAACAGAAAGAACCATCAATTATGTAATTGACTTTTTTTTTACAATTACACAAACTGCTGCAATAAAGGAAAACAATCTTCATACAATTTGCATTACAAAAAAGCCAAAGGATATTCTTATTTATTGTAGTTTGTTAGTCTAGTAAAAAAGGTGTAATCTGTCCAGGGACTACAGATGAAAAATAGCCTCTTGGCTAACTCTGGCACATTTACACAAATGTTGATTAATGTGCACTGTCCCTGTTAAAATAAATGAATAAGTAAAAGTATAGATAAGAATAATTCAATTTCACAAACAACAATTGACTGTAAAAAAGGGCTATATGTTAATGTTTAATAACTCTAGATAGGACATGACTTAACAATGACAGATGGTGTGAACAGAGAGACTGTAAAACAGAGACAGATGGGGAATACAAATAAATGAAATAAACTGAAATTGACCACGCTAATTTTATTGGACAATCACAGTTTAAAGCAACACAGGAACAGTAAAAAAAGATAACTGCTCAGTAATTAAGTGCGCACATTATAATTAACCACAAATAAAGCACACAAACCCACAGTTACACAAAGCCCTAAAACAACTTGACAGTGACTGTGTGTTCAGATCTGGATGCAGTCAGCTTAAAAACAAAAATCCTAGCCAAAAATGTCAAAAACATGCCTCGAACCATCACCATCTGACTAATCAAAGGATTTTTGGAGCACTTTAACTGACAGAGAGACAGTAATGGAAGTTTGTCCCGGTCTGACAGCGATAAAACATGAAAAATGAACGGAAAACCTCACCACTGTTCTGAGAGATGTTGACATCCACACGCAGCTCTGGCACCCTGCTGCCGGGGAAGTTCGCCACACAGCTGTAGGTAGCCAAGTCTCTGAACTTCATGTCAACAATCTCCAAGCTACTGGTGCCGGGTGCCATGTCTGGGTCACTGCGCAACAAGATCAGGCTATCCGAGTTGAAAACAGGTGCACCGTTCTTGTACCAGGTGTAGTTGACCTTGTCCTGTGGGGTGGCATCAACATGGCACGACAGCTTGAGGTCCCGACCCATCTGGATGGTCTCGCTGTCCTTGTTGGAGTCTGGTGTTATCTGGAAGGTCAGGTTACTCATTGCTGTGTGTGTGGGGTGAAGAAGCAGAGAGAAGAACCAGTTAAATAGGGGGTACAGTGTCAGGCTGTCTGTGCTGCAGACTTGGAGAACATCCCTGCAGAAGGGACTATTTCAAGAAAGAAATACCAGGGAGAAGACCAAATTGAAGGAATGAATATGAAGATAGTTAAAGGATATTTTCCTACTCCTTACATACTTGCACTTAATCTCTATAATCTTTCACTTTGTCTAAAAGGTATCTTTAACACTAGAAGCGCCAACGGGGTCAATTTGACCCCGAGCTGTTTTATATTTGATGTAACTTTTTTTCAATAAAATATTAAAGTCTCCCAGTTCGTGACTTTTCCTGAAAGTGTGTTATGTACCACCCTCTGTTGTTAAAAATTGTCAATATGAAGTCAGATTGAAGAAATCACCCAAAAAATTGCCATTTATACCTATTTCCGCCAAGCGGGTCATATTGACCCCACCCCTTTTCATATAAACATGACGTGTTGCTATAGCAACGCCTTTTGTCTACTGCGGTTCCTCCTTATAGATTGAGAGATAGATTGAGAGAGAGAGAGATAGATGGATAGATATATTGATAGATAGTTATAGATAGAGAGAGAGAGAGAGAGAGAGAGAGAGGAGAGAGAGAGAGAGGAGAGAGAGAGGAGAGAGAGAGAGAGAGAGAGAGAGGGGAGAGAGAGAGAGAGGAGAGAGAGAGAGATAGAGACAGTCTGTAGTGAAGGAGTGTGCTCCCGCTCACGGGAGACTGCTCGCACTGCGCTCCGCAGCAAACAGCTGTGGGGCGAGTTGAAAGTACGTTATGCTGGCCGCGGTGTCTAAATAATGCTTCCGGCCCAGCGGGCCATTTATAATGTCGAGCCCTGAGAGTCCACAGATTATATTGGTATACGTTTCATCCCTGTGCGATCAAAACTCTCTGTTCAATAAAAGAACATTTTACCTTGAAATCAATGCATTCTAATAGCGGGTCAATTTGACCCAGGTGGCGGTTTTAGGTTATAAAAAATCTCTGGCGGTTCTAGTGTTAACATGAAGCACCTCATGGAACTAATTCACATTTAGCCGATTCTACAAGGGATGTTTAATTGAACACACACACATACCTTTTGCCACTTAAATACAGAACTTAGGCAATAACTTATTGCAGCATTATGTAGAATTAAAGCTACCAGATGGTAGCCAGGTAGTCCAAACTCAGAGGGTGGTGTGCTTTTAAAATAGCGTGAGTGAGCGAGTTAGTTGGTTGGTTGGTTAGTTTGTTTACTAGTTAGGCCAGTCTTGGAGCAACTACGAAGGGGGCGTGGCGTTGATAAAACATATGTGTCCTTGTACTCCATGATTATTATACAGTATGTATATGGTTATTAATCTCTCCATTGCCTTTTTTTATTTCAACATTTGCTAGACATATTTTTTTAACGGCAATACAGTTTTTTAAGTTTGTTGAATATAAACAACCTTTTGATTTGACAAGATAGTGAACTTAGTTTTGACAGAATGGTTATTGAGAGATAATGAGAGTAAAAAAGCAATTAAAAGAAAAAAGGATGGACGTAGGAGGGGGTTCTGCCTAATACAGAACAGAAGATGAGTTTGTGACAAGCATGAAAGGCATTAGGAGGGGGCAGCCTGGCAAAAGAAAACCAAAGGGAAAAGGAAATTGAAGACGAAAGAGAGAAAGAAAGAGAGGAAAAAAACAAATTGTGAAGGAGGGAGAGACAAAAGGAGCCAGAAACAGAATACAATAACAGGAGGAGAGGAGGAGGGGTGGGGAACAAAATCAAGGACAAAGAGTAACTCTCACACTGTCACATTTCATTTTCAGTTTCAAAGGCTGCGTTTCCCCAACAGATTTCCATGTTGAATACAAAACAGCTCTCTGTATCCCCACTAAGGGAGAGACAGGCGGCGAGGAGGAGAGGAGGGCTTGATTTAAACTCCTTTCGAGCTTGTTAACAAGATGCTTGGGTGGAGATATGGATATGAAGCAGTGACCATATGTTTAAGATGATGCTGCAGCTTCACCTGGTTAGTGTGGATACAATGTTGTATATGCATTTGCAACTATGTCGCATTCCTACCTGCAGATTTGTATGCACTCATTAAACACGAGTGTGTGTGTGTGTGTGTGTGTGTGTGTTTGTGTGTGTGTGTGTGTGTGTGTGTGTGTGTGTGTGTGTGTGTGTGTGTGTGTGTGTGTGTGTGTGTGTGTGTGTGTGTGTGTGTGTGTGTGTGTGTGTGTGTGTGTGTGTGTGTGTGTGTGTCTCATTCGCCGTCTTACCACCTGTGCTGGTGTGACGATGCGTTCAGGCCCATTAAGCTAACAAGAGAAACCCATCCAGCATACGTTCTCTACAGTGTTAACTAACAGAAGAGACTGTCGCTAATTGCTTCCACTCCAGTCTAACTAATTGGAGTGAATAAAGATGATTAAAAGGGACTAAAAATAGCCAGAGGGGAGGGAAAATGGAAAGCTTCTGTTTTAATGGCAGGGGAATTAGAAAAAGAGCGATACTTAACCCGCCTATTCTGACAAGATTCACATCAGCTCTCTTTAATGATGGATCAACCGCGCGCGTGTCACACACCACACACACACACATTCTGTACACGCAAAAATGAATATGTGCCGCATTCACACATTAAAGTTGATGAATAAAGCTAGTAGTAATGACTGGACAGATGGCTCTTTTCATTTTCTGTAAGGGAAATTATTTAATCTTTAAATACTCTGTATGGACTAAAGTGAGGAGAATTATAAAAATATGTGTTTAATACAATTTCTTTGAGAATACTAAAATATTTATCATGTGTGTATTTGTAATACAAGTCACAACTAAAAATACAAAGGAAAGCAAGTATTATTTCTAGTTTCAAATATTGTAAACCTTACCAACCTTAACATTTGCTGGATGAACACAGCATGAAGTATGCCAAGTTAGGACCCAGAACGTTGTACACAAATCGGCATTCCAACAGAAATATGCACAAACAAACCATCAACCCTCTAAACACTCCCATAAACAACAGATCTGGTACCTTCTGTTCCTCTATCACCTGGGGACACACACACACACACACACACACACACACACACACACACACACACACACACACACACACACACACACACACACACACACACACACACACACACACACACACACACACACACACACACACACACACACACACACACACACACACACACCACACACACACACACACACACACACACACACACACACACCACACACACACACACACCACACACACACACACCACACACACATTACTCACTCCTGACAACCAGATTGACGTTCTTGCGGGCCTGGTTGCCCACGTTGTTGTAAGCCGTACAGTTGTAGAAACCAGCGTCGGTCGGTGTGACCGCCCGCAGATTGAGCGTTGGCCCTCGAACTTGTGCGCTGAGGGGAAGGGGCGACCACCTCAGGGTGGGGAGGGGGAAACCTGCCGTCACCTCACAGGTTAGGAGCACATCCTGCCCGGGGTCCACCACCACCGTGTCGTTCACTGACAGCCGGATCATTGGGGGAGCTGAGAGGGAAAACACAGGAGAGAAAAAAGGATTACATGAGGCTCAAAACATTTCCTCTGTGGTTTTGTGCAATAGTTGTTTTTCTTGAGCTTCGCAACTCGTGTACAAGATTGGTGGTTATTACTGCCGCTGTCATGCTGACACCTACAGTTACCTCTGTTTCTGCACAAGATGAAGGAAGGTTTCTCAGTGGGATTGCAGGATGGTTACAGGATTTTGCATGTAGTGATGACATTATTTAAAAGTGAAAAAGGGAGTATTTGTCAGTGTGGGTGTGTGAGTATAATATAATGCACAGAAAAACGAATTCCTTCAATATTAGGTTCTGCTCTACCAATAGGCCTACCAGTTGTCTTGTTTACTATAAAGTGAATATACATGTATCCAGAGGTGGGATGTAACTAAGTTCATTTACCCAAGTATTGAGATACTTGTACTTGAGTATTTACATTGTATGCTACTTTGTACTTCTACTCCACTACAATTCAGGGGTAAATTGTGTACTTTAACTCCACATTTTTTTATTTGATACGTTTAGTTACTTGAAATGGGCCAAACTGCATAATGAGTAATTTAAGTATATTTTGATGAAAATACTTTTGTACTTTTACATGTAACAAAGTATTCCTACACTCTGGTACTTCTACTTTTGCTCAAGTACAAGATCTGATTACTTTTCACACCTCTGGATGTATCAAACTCAACCCTTGCTTGATTTAAGAATCTAAAGAAACACAAGCAAAACCTGACCTTCATAAAAATAAGCAAACAAAAGCTGTTCATGTTCTCTAATGTTACGTTTTGTAATTTGTTCTGACTGCAAATGTAATGCAGTGTAAGTGTTATTGTGTGTCTCATTACACACTAATCAGTACATTTGAAGGTAATTCATGGCTTGTCCCCCTGCTTTCTCATGCCCCTTATCTTCCCAAAGCTACCGTGTCATTTCCTATGACTGCCCTAACAGGAAAAGTACAGGATGACCCAAAATGCAACTACAGAGGTGGAAGAAATCCTGTTGCCAGACAAAGATCGATTGGACCCAAGCAGTTTCAAATACAAAAAAGGGCAGAGCAGTGGGAGCGAGGGCCACAAACACTATGAACGCAAGGAAGGAGGCCATTAAAGACAGGACTGGAGCAGGAAAGGGGGGAAAGGGCCAAAAGGAAGAAAATATTAATCTTCTAAAAGGTGTTTTGGAGGGAGAGAGAGAGAAAGAGAGAGAGAGAGAGAGAGAGAGAGAGAGAACAGAAAAACAAACATTCACACACACACCTTGATAAATAAAGGGCATTAACAGTCACATTTAAAACATTTAAAGAGATTACTTAGTTGAGTACTCTTAAAACAGCTTTCTCTCAGTCTGTAAACCCAGAAATCCCCTGATATACGTGCATTGCTTTCACACTATAAGAGTGGAGTTACTCCAAAAAACACTGTTGCAGTTTTAAGCGTTTAGTTTGACTTAAACCAGGAAACATTGTGTTAATAGTGCAGATACTGTATGGAAGCATGTATGTAAATATTATCTGCATAATTCATCTTATATAATAGCTCTATCAGTTAAGTGTAGCAATTAGATATAATGTATTTCAGAGTACCAAATCAGTCATATGGTCATATAATGTAGAATTTTGCCCTTAGCACACATGCAAAGTAATCAGGATAAAAATAACCATCTGCAATTCATCTGTTCTCACAAATGTGCTCGCCTTAGTGTTACAATTGTTTTTGTACTTAAAATCAAAGGAAAATGTGAACTTGTGAAAGACAAACCCAAAGAAACCAAATACTACTGTACAGTTACTGCATTTAAATCAATTGCAATGCTTTTAAAAAAAAATACTTTATATTTTTCTTGATGGTATTAAGCTACTTTAGTGCCAGCTACAAAATAAAACTACCTCTAGCAAGCGACAGCTGGGAATTGTGGTTTTTGTTAAACCCATAATAATTCCAACAAATTGGGTTTTGTGGTTAAGCATCTGTTTGTTAAACAGGGCGCTTAATATTGCATATATTAGTATAAAATAAACTTGTATATTAACCATCAAACTGAGCCATTGAAACCCTCTACATCACATATAGGTGCAATGCTACCTGCAGCATCTTGTAATAGTTCTTCTGGATATCACGGGGTGTCAGTGGGGTGAGAGCAGTGACCAAAATGTCACCTGTTTAAATCCCTCAAGTGTCTACAAAACGTTTTTGTTGGAGTAATATTTGAACTCTCCTCCTCTCTCATCAACTGCAGTAAAAACCACCCTGGGGCAAAGCAGTCAAACGTCAGTTTTTCAACCAGAGCTGCTTCACTGGCCACGAGTTACTAATCTGTGCTGGTACTGTTGAGCTCTGTGGTGCGAAATCCTGTCTGTGTGTTAGCTCTGCCATCTTATGTAAGGAATTTGTAGCAGCATAAAAGACGCAAAAACAAGGTAATTGTATTCTGTTTTAAATGAAGTTTGTCAACCTGCCTCTATGATTAATGTACATACTCCCTATTACACTGCCATGTCGACAGGATAATAATGTCGGTTTTCCTGTAGGAGCTCTGTAAGACATCACGCAACACGTTGTATAATAACCATATATTGTTTAGCATATGGAGGCATAAAGAAGCATTGCTCCGTTGAGACACGCTCAGGGTAATTTCATACTTGGCTACTGAGCTTGTGGAGCACATTTTCCAAATTATTTGTATATTAATTTAAAGGAAACACCAATACACACAAACACACACACACACACACACACACACACACACACACACACACACACACACACACACACACACACACACACACACACACACACACACACACACACACACACACACACACACACACACACACACACACACACACACACACACACACACACACACACACACACAGTAAAGAGCTCGAGCTACCAACACCTTCTTTATTTGCGACTGTGAATTCATTCCAATTCAGCGGATGAAGAAAGCTGAAAGAGGCTTACATTCTCTAATAGGTTTAGACGCTGGTAGAAAATAAACAAATCCAACCTCAGAGTCAGAGCCAGGTGAGCCAAGTGCAACCTGAGTAAAAAATGATCTGCTGCAAAATGTGAAGGCGGTTACCTCTTTCTACCATTTTTCAATACTTTCGATAGGGTGCCTGGGACAATAAAGGGCCTTGAGGATACAGTATTGTGCACTTCCATATACCATGTCTTGTGATAATCCTGTACCTATTCATAAAGCAAGTTTTCAGTTGTAGGGATAATGTTTAATGAGCCTTTGAGTCTTGAACCTGCTTACAGTTATCAGAGGTGAAACGATTATCATTGTTATCTTTCTTTAAAATGTTCTTATAATCTCTCCTTTTGATGTTCATTTGCATTTGCTTATTCCATTGAGACTTGTTTATGAGAGTGAAGAGAGTAAAGTAGTATAATACATATTTGTAATATAGCAAATATTATCTTTGCTTATGCTTGCCTGGTTAATGAATCACTAGTGTGTAATGCTTTGTGTGTGTTTTTTGAAAAAAGAGCTTTATCTATCCATTGTATGTTCTTAATAAAACATTGAAACAGGGCTAACTGTACAGTATATATTCGGATTAAGCTTTTTTATCATAGCAGGGACACTTTGTGTTTCCTTACACATTTGAGGCACTTATTTGAGCACCTCTGCAGTCAGCAGATTAGGAGGAAGTTCAAAGGTCAGTTGCTGATCCTTCTTGAAAACAGGGCTAAGACGGTCAAAGATACATTTTCTAACTACTTTTTTTCAGAAGCCAACTGCCAATTTCAGTTTGACAATCCTGAATTAAAAAGAACAAGATGTGATTGCATTTGCATTTGATGTTATATTTCAATGTGTATTTTATTAGTTTGAATATGTGCAAAAGAGCATATTCAATGTCTTTCAGTGTCTCTTTCCATATTTGTATTCACTCTTGTGGGTCTATGCATGATTATCCATGCAGAATCTATCGTGATCACATCGTCGTATAAAGTAAATGTCTATCAAAACACACTCTTTTTTAATAAATGATCCAATTACTAATACTCGATTAAATATGTTTACATGTATTAGAAGCCAATTGTTTGTAAGTCAATATTAAGCTATTACTCGGACGATACAATATTAATGACATTTCTTTTACCATTACGTTCCCTTGAGCAATTTATTTAGTTAGTCATACATTATGTAAGCATGGACGTGTGTACACTTATTAAAACGTGTTTCCTTTCTTTTTACAAAACATCTGTTTACCATGAATCACATTGAATTGTTGTACATAACATATACATATTTATATTCGAGCAATTTGAAGAAGTGTACTTGTGTTCTTTTAAATGACTCTGGAAGACCCAAAGAGGAGACTCCAAGCTTTAATCGACCTGAGAGAGAGTTAATCCTCAGTGAGGGAGCGACCCCACAGAGTACAGGAAGCAGTTCATTCCTCTAATAGACTTTGGTCAGTTCATCCCTTCAACTAATCTCCTTTTTTAACAGATTGCAATCGCCATAATGAAAGAGGTACAGAGAGGCTCAACAACTAGTTTACAGACGCTTATTCTCCAACATACACCCAGACACCCTTCTACTCATTTACATGGGTGACAACAATTATTCATGCAAATACTCTCACTAATGGGACAGCTCTTTAGCTAACCTCACTAGTGACGGCTCTCAAGCTGACAAGACACTTCTCTTGTGTAACAACTGCCATCAGCGCATAAATAGCACTGTCCACCTTCATTGTATCAAATTAGAACGCTATGAGAGTAAACCCCCGTAGGTCTGAAGAGCTTTCTAAGTATTCAACAAACCTCCATGGAAACGGTGTAGCTGTTCGTTAAATACAGGTTGAATAAAATAGAGTATCAGGGCGTTTGGGAATATATTGAAGCCCTGTATGTTGTCATAATTGATTATACCCGCATTTTGAGGTCCATTAATCAACGAGTGTATGCATGCAGCTCATGTGGTTTTCCTCTGAGGGCCCTGGTGTTCTACATGAATTTAAAACATTTGCAAGTCAGGTTAATTGGATTCTAAATGAGCTATAGGTGATTTATAAGGCAAACAGTATGAACAAACGCTACAAATTAATACATGAATAAACAAATTGAAATTCTAAGGGCAGAAAGGCAGTTTGACAAAATCTGGGATGAAGACAAAATAAAAGAAAGATCGCTATATGTGAAGCAAGAAGGCGGTGGGGGGGGGGGCGCTGAGGATTTGAAAAATTATAGCTTCAATTTCCAGGGGATGTGTGGGTGATGGTAACGGTGGGATCAGCCAGCGCTCTTCCCAAAGTAATGGGATTGATGTGCAGCACAGCGGTTTACAACCAGGTAACAAATGCCTCTCTCTTCCACATTCACACTCCCCTCACTCCCCCTCTTCCCTTTCCTTGCAGTCAGTTTGTCACCTCTGTATCTTGAATATCAGCCTTTTTACCTCCCCCTGTCTATAAACCTGCTTCTCATTCTTTTTGCGTTTTTTGTTCACTGCACTCTGGATGACTTGCTTCCTCTCATGCTCACTGATTTCAGATTAAGGTAAAGTCGGGTTATTGGGGGAAATCAACTGGAAATAAAAATGTTGGTTTGGATAGAGGTGTGTGCTGATAGTAGCTGTACTGTATGTGTGTATTTCATACAAATGAACATTACATGGAACTTTAAGTCACTCCTAAATAAGCTGAGGCAGCAGGATTGTTGAAAGCAACCAAAAAGATTCTGGTGCCAACACAAGAAAATGATTCAGGTTTTTATTTTTGAAAATGGAGCATTGGTGGTTATTACCTCTATGCAGTCATGATACCCTGAGGCATGGTGGGGAGATGTATGTATTTTGAATCCAATGCAATATGCCAACACTTTACTCTGACTTTGAGGTATTATATGTATTTAGGAATGATATAATATGCAATAAAAAATGAGGACACTGCTTTGAGGCATCATAAAATAAAACCAAGACAATCACAAAAAACAACAGAAAATGTGAGCTATTTTTAAATGTAAATGTCAACAAAAAACATGTTTAAGACAGAAGACTAAGAGAAAATTGATGAAAAAAACTAAATTAATAACGGTGTATAGCTGAGTGCATGTGTATGAGTGAGTGAGTGAGTGAGTGAGTGAGTGAGTGAGTGAGTGAGTGAGTGAGTGAGTGAGTGTGTGTGTGTGTGTGTGTGTGTGTGTGTGTGTGTGTGTGTGTGTGTGTGTGTGTGTGTGTGTGTGTGTGTGTGTGTGTGTGTGTGTGTGTGTGTGTAGTCTTTGCTCTTCACTGTCTAGAAAACTGAGCCATGAGCATTTACATCCACAGTGAATGGATATTGATGAAAGTATGTGAACATCAGCTGTCTGTAAAGGGCTTGCAAGCAATTACTGTAGATGAAAATGAACACCACAGGAGGAAAGGAATTGGACACCTGCGAGCATATGCATTTACAGGAACACAAATACAAATTACCCAACAGTTATTGATCAGAATTGTAAATGCAATGTAGAATTGTCTGCATGGAAACAAAAAAATGTCAGGTTGATATATCTACTGTATCATTAGCCAGGCTCTGAAGTTCATTAGGAAATTGTTTGAATATGCAAATTGTGGCAAGAATATTGCCAATTCAAATATTGCAATTGGTTTCAAACATTTGTAGAATGCAGGGCATGTTTAACTCTTTAAGTGAAACTAGAAAGGTAAAATACTGAGGGCAATGAACTGAAATTCTGAGATTCTTGAAGCCCCTTCTGGTTACTTCACAAAAAAACGCTCAAAGCGGCCTTACAAGCAAATTGATTCTCGCCAGTGGTCTGGCTGTATATCCCCACCCTGATCCCCACCCAGACTGGATTTGAGACTAGTGGAGAAAAGTCCTGGTGGAGACGTTTAGGAACTTAAGAGTGTAACAGTTCCTGACATCCATACAGCCCAGGCACACATCTGTTGGTGCTATTATTATGAGATGAAGCACTAACAAATGAACACATAACAATTTTTAAATAAATCCATGTTTTTAGATTATGTTAAATGAGTGTTTTGTTCTTGTCCCTATCATTTTTCTATTATTTTCTCAATTCTCTCCTTTCCACTTGACCACTCTCAGGCAGGGATTATAGCCTCACATAAAAGCGACTGCACAGTACAATGTTTTACCACAGAGGTTTTACAGTACTGAGGGTTATTGCAGATTGCCCATCGATCCTCAACTTTTCAAGGGGGAATTCATACGTAATAGGATTTGTCACGTATTGATCTCATCATATATATTACACACTTGTATGATTGTCATATTATTGTCAAGGTATATTGTAGTAAGAGTTACAGTAATCAATAAAAGACTGAATCAACTCTTCCCTCACTCAGATTTACAGTTAGCTCAGAGCTTTGCGTCAGCTTTAAATCATGGTGCGTTTGTTTCTCTTTTCCAACATACCTTCCGCCATCATTATAGAGATTTTGTTTTTGTATCAATGCTTATTTTCTTCTGTGATTTGGCATTTTCTTCCATTTAAAGTGGACCTATCATGCTATATTTGAATAATATAGTGTAGGACCATACCTATATAAGGCATATATTTTTTTTTTTTCCAAAATACCAAACAGATCATGCATTTTAGCCATGCCTCATTTCGCTCAATTTGAAAAATGTTAGCTCTGTTTTTTGCAAGGGCTGATTCAGTGAGAACAGCACCATCTACAGGCCTGGCATATGTACTACAGCGTCTCCAGCGCTTTCGAACGGCAATGGCCGTGGCTGTCTCCTCCTGATTGGTGGAGTTGGCCCAATAGCCGTAGCGCCACCGTCCTGACGTCAGGACAGTGTTCCAATCTGGATCAGTTTTTATCAGATCCGTTGCAGCCCCTTTTTTAGAGATTTGGGTATGGAGGAAAATAGAGAGGGTTGTGTTTTCTGACACTTGGTGAGTTCCCTGGAACACCGGGGACACATATTCATGTATAAAAGACGTACAAAGGTGCATTTTGCATGATTGGTCCCCTTTAAGTAAACAGGAAAGGAACAAATATACCTTTATTGGTGCATACAGCGATGATGAAGAGTTTTCAATTTAAGTTCGTCAGTTCTCGGAAACCTTCATAAAGTATCTGATGTATTTCTTTATGGGGAGCAGCTGTTTTTCATTGCACATTTTCATTAAAGTGATTACACATACTCATGACACCTAGCTGTTTTATGATTTTAATATAATACCAAAGCTAGACCGCTGAAGGAGCTCACAACTAGAAAACATGTAGCGCCAGATTAATGATTCAGTAATAGTTTTTTAATTAAATTAAAACTACGATGATTACCCCCTTCTTTCTATCCATTGATTGGTGATTTGGTTTTTAATTTCCTTGTGCATATTTTCATTATTAACAATCAAGATCAAATCCACATTCATATATAGTGGAAGTCAATCCAAGGAAATCTACTGTTTTCATTCATCCCTTCATGTGTCTTTACTTGTGTCATTGCTGCACCCCCCCCTGTGCCACACCACTTAAAATAACATGACCAGCGCAGAAACATTGCACCATGTTCTTTTACGAGAGGCAGGAGAAGAGGATGTAGCCGCTGTCAGCAGTTACTGGAGGGCAGAAACCCCATACTCAAATCCCAGAGTGGGATTATGATATAAAAATCAATCAATCCCCTTGTCCCACCGCGGTGAATCAGCGGTGATGGCATGACCTAGTTGGATGGATCTAATCTAAGCAGCGACTGACGCCACAAGGACAAAAGGGATCTCAGTGGGGAATAACAAAATACGCTCATTAGATAAATATAACAGAGGATAAAAAATAAAGCAGCAACTCTCTGTTTGATTTCCTCTTTTAAAATCCCTCTACCTCTCATGTGACCTTCTGTTTATCCCTCTCCCCCACCTTCTGTCTACTCTATTTGTCATTTTCTTCTTTTCAGTTTTTCCCTGTCTGTCAATGTTGTTATTTCAGTCTTGGTTTCTAGTTAAAAAAAATTGTGTAATCCAAGAGGCAGGGCATTATATTTCCTGATATGTAGCTTCCTCCATTCCTCCATTCTCTGAGAGTCTATTAAGCTCATATAAACAACAAAACATGTTTCTTTCCTTTCTTTCTTTTCTATGTCATTTCCATTGGTTATTTCTTAATAACACACACACACACAGAAACACACACAACGCAGTGTGTGTCCTGTCACTCTGTTAGGCTGTGAGGTCCAGACAGATTGGATGTTCTGGCAAGTCGCTGTGTCTGAAAGCCAGCACCAGGCAGATATGTCTTTCTATGGTGGGTGTGTGTGTGTGTGTGTGTGTGTGTGTGTGTGTGTGTGTGTGTGTGTGTGTGTGTGTGTGTGTGTGTGTGTGTGTGTGTGTGTGTGTGTGTGTGTGTGTGTGTGTGTGTGTGTGTGTGTGTGTGTGTGTGTGTGTGTGTGGGGGGGGGGGTCTATCTGTCTGCTTGGTTTCCATGTGTGTGAATGTTGACTGCACCCAATTGATCTCATCCACAGGAGTCCAAGAGAGGAGACAGGAAAACAGAGGGGATGAGAGTGAAGAGCACACATCACATAAAGCTAGAGCATTACGCCCTGTTTGTTTCCTTTTCCAACCTGTTGGTTTATGTGACTGTTTAACAGAATACTTTGTAAAAACAGACACGTACAGTCAATGCAATTATCTGACGGCCAATGAGCCAACATCGAGCAATGGGTATCACTGCTAAATAAATACCCTTGTCTTAAACCTTTAACTTTTTATCTAACAGATAAAAAGGTCATGAGACTCTTAATCTAAGGGTGATGGGTTCAAGCCCAACTTTGACTGTAGCAGTTATCCTACCCCTAAGTAAGTATGTCAGATATATCATGCCTTCTCTTTAGGGATCAAATAATAATGTATTCACGTTCCATCCCCCAGCTCCTGCTTTTGTTCACAGATGAATTTGTAACTTATGTATACACCAAAATACTTTGGAGATGTACTTTTACGTTCAAAAGCATGAGCATTTTTTATTGCAAAATAGCCCAGTTAGCTCAGAAGGTAGAACATGAGACTCTCTATCTAAGTGTTGTTGGTTCGAGTCCCACATTACATGTACAAATTAATGTATCATTTGAAGCTACTTTTTTGCAATATCGGTTCAGTCTCATAAATCAACTTAAAGGGGACCTATCATGCAAAATGCACTTTTGTACGTCTTTTATACATGAATATGTGTCCCCGGTGTGTCAGGGAACTCACCAAGTGTCAGAAAACACAACCCTCTCTATTTTCCTCCATACCCAAATCTCTAAAAACGGGGCTGCAACGGAGCTGATACAGATTTGAATTGTTCTGACGTCAGAAAAGGGGTGCTCCGCCTATGCGCAACTCTCCACCTATCAGGGGAATGGGGGGTTGGGCCACGGCCACGGCCATTGCCGCTCGAAAGCGCTGGAGACGCTGTAGTACATATGCCAGGCCTGTAAGTGGTGCTGTAGTCTGCCACAAAAGCAGCGAAGAAGACTTCCCGCGCATGGTTGCCATGGTTGCCCTTCTGTTTATTCTCCGCTGTGGACGCTCTGGCTCTTTTTCTCCCTCCCCGAGGCAAGCGTTTGCTCCTGCTGCTGTAATTCAATGCAATCCCTCCCTCGCTGTAATTCTCTCCGGTTAGTCCACCAGCAGATGACAAACACCCAACTCTCCGCCTCTTCCAAGGAACGAGGGGACCGTGCGGCAGAGTTTCAGTTAGATTTTTTTTTTGCCGGTCAACATGTCCGTTAAAGTTTAAATCTTCCAGACAAAATGAGAAAAGTGCCGGTCAAAGGTCTTCTTTGTTATTTATTGAGCTTTAAAACAAATGAATAACGACTCTATATAATCATATAAGAATAAAACACGGAGGACGGAGATCTCTTTTTCTCCCCCTCTTCTGAGAGCCCAGCAGCTGATCAGAGCACGCTCCCCTCTCCTGCAGGGGGGCGTGGTCAGCTGCAGCTCATTTGCATTAAAGCTACGTCACAGAATCAGCCCTTGCAAAAAAATGGCTGGAAAAGAGCAAATAGAGCGAAATGAGGCATGGCTAAAATGCATGATCTGTTTGGTATTTTGAAAAAAAAACTTCACAGACATGTTTTATATAGGTATGGCCCAACAATATATTTTTCAAATAGAGTGGCGAAGTCCCTCCCCTTCCGGTGGACCTCCATGGGACCTTATTTCGGAAAAATTATGTATTGAAGTCAATGGAGAGAGAAAGATTATCTTTCGATCCCGTTTGAATTGTGCCACGAATTACACATATGATGTTTGTCAATTTAAAAGATAATTTTGCAAGTCAAAAAAAAAAAAATGTGTCGTAAAACTGTGAAGTAACACATTTGTTTGTGTGAAACGCTCAATGAACTACATCTCTGGTCAACAACACACGTCACCAAGATGGCCGTCACTACTGTCTTGTCAACAAAACGATTGACTACCCTCACTATCACCACAATGAAACACGTCCTGAAGAATGTCATGCAAAGCTGCCTGCCTGCCTTCCTTTGATTCTCTCTGAACTGCCTGGTCGTTTTAATGTTTAATGTCAACCATTTGTGCAGATAGCATGAAGTAGAGAAGATCGCCGATGCTAACGTTAGCGTTAGCATTTCTCCCCCGGGCTTAAATGGTGTATTATAGAATGATCACACCGGTGACAGTACTATTCAAAGGGTTCAGGAAATATGACTACTACTCTTACTGTTTAACATTTTGGGTTACTTAATGTTACTTCATGTTAAGGCTAATAAAAATGACAAGGCTGTAATGCTAACTAACGTGCTAGCTACTAGCTAGGTAGCTAACTTGATCAAGCCACTCCTGGTCCTTTCATCAGACGGGAAGCAAAAGAACGAGCAAGACCCATTGCTGGTATAATAACAACCTGGTACTAAGCACACAGGCATCTTGTTAAAGTTATCTTATCTTAGCCAGCGCCATATAGATAGATTATATCTATATTGCGCTGATCTTAGGTATCTGAATGGTGGAGGAAAACAATTGTAACATCACTTACGCGACTCTGGGATTTGTAGTCTTTCTAGTTACGTATTTTTCATAGTCTTATATTTCAACAGTTTTACGACAAACTGTGACTTTTTTGACATGGAAATTATTTTTTAAGATTGACAAACATCATATGTGTAATTCATGGCACAATTCAAACGGGATCGAAGAAGTTTTCTCTCCCCATTGACTTCAATGCATAATTTTTCCGAAATAAGGTCCCATTACCCGGAAGTAGGTGGGCGTGACTTCGCCACTCTATATAGCATGATAGGTCCACTTTAACTCTTCAAAGTAGTCCACAGTATCTTAAAAGTATATATACATATTATTTGAAAATACATTCATGTGATCAGAGCCGTGACATTTAGGTGGCTTTAATCTGTTGAACCATAAGTGTTAGCTTGTTTTGGGTTCCATTTTGGTACTGTGATAAAAGCATTTATCTTTCATCCAAATCATTTATCATCTCTGGTCCTATGTGTTGTCTGCCTTAATTAAAAGCAGGTCCCATTCACCTGAGGCTGATTCATTAGCGTCTCTCCATTTTCCAGGGCTTTTCATCAAACCTGTCATTTTCTGTCATCAAGTCTACACTTTCATTTCCTCATCTTTCTTTATCTGTAAGCAACCACTCTTTTCTTTAGCTCAGTCTTTCACGGTTATGCCAAACTCTGTTGCCTCTCCTCTTAACTTTTTCACAGAGTATCTTTTATCTTTCCCACCTTCAGCTCACAAGACTCCTGGGAACATTTATCTCTGAAAGAAGCTGATTGGCTGATTGATTGAACACTTACTTCAGATCAAGGTCTGTAAATAAAAAAGAATGAGGAAATTCATGGTGACTTGTGGTCGTCATAAAAACGTTACAAAACACAACTTTGTATTTTTAATAAGTGTATTAGTGAGTTGTTAATGATTTTTTCTTTTGCCTTTCTTATAACTTTGTTTCTGATCTTGACCAAAGGGGGAACAAACGCTAAAACAACAGGTGTAGCTGTAGCTTCATATGTCACAAAACAAGTGTTTATCATCTCATCTCATCTCAAGTGAGCAAATACATATTTCCAGAAATGTCAAACTATTCCTTTAAGGTAGTATTACTGTCATATTTGATTTTCCACAAGTTTGGAGATTTAAAGAAGCTATATCTTTGACAAAAGGTTGCTTTTTCACTTTTAAGGCCGCAGTTCAGTTAAAGCAAGCATTTCAACTTTGCTGTCTCCACATTTTCAGGGCATATCTATTCAGGCCCTCTGACCATGAGAAAGACTGGACTAAGATAAGAAGCCCTGAAGAGCACTTCCAAAGGATTTTAAGCATGTAGGACACATGATTTGACAACAAATAAGTTCCCAATAAAAAAACTAAGGAATTAAACACAACTGAGGATTGAAAAAAGCACTATATAGCACTTAACTGTCCTGCAAGATTTACAAAAACATGTTTAGACTGGCTGGTATTTAGAAAAGAAGGCAGGTAGAAAATGAGAGAAGAAGATAAACATAATAGAAAAAGCAGGGGGCTTCCCTGTGGTGTATCACTCTGAACATAACAAACATGACAGGGTTGTCAACGGCAACAATATTGTCGTAGGTAACAGAGTTGCCGGGCGGTGGCGTGGAGATGGACAGAGCAGTGCAGAGTGAATTGGAGATAACAGGGAGTGTGACAACTGAATTACAGCTGACGGCCCTGAGATGAGCTCTCAGCGACAGAAAACAAGACAGGCGAGGAGATAGAGACACTAAGGGCAAACCTGAGAGGAAAGTAAAGGGTAAAGGTAAAACTCAGGAAATAAGGAGAGAGATAGAGAGGTAGAAAGAAGTGAGAAATGGGAATACTGCACAAGCAGAGATGGGAGACATTTTAACGATGAAAGGAAGAGACTGACATCAAGATACTCCTGAGCCAAAGACAAACAAAAAGAGCATGTAGAGAAAAGTAAGAGATGAGATGTGAAAATGATATACAAATAAGAGAGTGCAAAAGTCAAAGCAGGAAATGAATAGAGAAAGGGAATATCTCTGCTTTGTGACAGCTCATTGACGCCTTCACACACACTTTGTCTTTGGTGTTATTTCAAAGAAACAATAGAAACACTTACATGTGGCATTTGTCAGCCTGAAGGTGACTGACTTGTCTTCGATGCTACACACATTGCGTACTGACACCTGGCACGTGTAATCGGCAAAGTCCTTGGGTCTGAGGTTTTTCAGCTTAAGCACCTTGGTCTCACCCTAGATGGGATTAAACACGCACACATCAGCATTCAAAAGTATACAAAAATATACACAGTCTTTTATGAGTATAAACATTAATCTAGAGATAAATCTATGACCACATTTCCATTACATAAACCATTCCATTACAGCAATGAGAAAACTGGGTTGTAATCTTGCATAAACTTCAATTTTTGATGAGCCGTAGTGTGATAAACAGGGTCATAGACTCACTGAGTTGAACGCACGAATGAACACACACAAACACACATCCTACTGTGTTTGCATGTCTCACATGGCCTGATTATCAACTGAAGCATCTCAAATAGACATATAGAGTAATATGAATGATGAATTTAAATGGCTTCACATGAAACCATTAGGAAAATGAAAGTGAACTGATTTTTGATGCAAAAAAGAAGGCTAAATCCATCCATCCTCTCCCTCAATATTCATAAAACGCATGTCTCTCGGCACTCCAGCTGCTTTTTTTGTGCCTCTCATGTAGATATACTGACACACAGGACACACAGCAGTCACGTATCGCTTTCAACATCACTGCTGATTTTTCAGATCAAGACTTTGTGTCTGATAGTGTCTAACTGTGAGTCTGCTACAGTAAATGATGGGCCAACAGTTTCTCAGGAAGCCCGGGGAAGAGCTCTGATGGCTGGCTAATTGAACTCGAGGGGCACTGCTTTGTGGCTGACTGTTGCTTTGATAAGTGGAGAAAAAGAGAACAGTCGTGCTAACGATTGATACAGATTGATGCTTTTTGTATTTTCAAACAGTACACTTCCCTTTCAACGTCACAAGAAAAAAAGGTCTTTATGATGAGGACTATGATCTGTATAGTGAACGTGGCATAATGTCTGACGGAGAGTTTGGAACGGATTTGATAAACCTCCCCAATCAAATAAAGAGCAGAGCAAAGCTGATAATGTTAACCTGACTGTGATAATGCATAATGATTCAGGACAAGCTTCATCCTATAGAGGTGAAACACAACACAGACAGTGTGTGGGAAATACAAAAAATACAAAAAATGGTGGCAAACATTTTCACCACCGTCTAAAGAATAAGCTATTTACAATATTGCTGGGGTCTTAAAAATAAAAGTAATTTGTGCATTCAGTAGATTGGTTTACTGTGAGTCCAGATGGAAATTAATACAATAATCCCGACCTAAACAAAATGTATTTATTTTTTTAATCTTGGGGGCAAGAGTGTGACCCTTAATCACATTTTCTGGGGGCATTCTGAGAGTTTTTGTCCCTTCATCCCCCTTAATTACGAAACTGAAACACCAAATGTATGATGCTAAACAGGGATCTTTCTAACCTGGCCCCTCAAAAAAATAAAAGGAAGAGAGAGATTTATTGAGGCAAGGGTAAAACTTGGAAAAGCACATCAGCCAGTAGGTAAAGATTTGAGGGGGATTTCTCAAAGAGGAGAGTATACAGTTGGAAGTGACAGTAACCCTGGCTGTGTGTGAGCCCTGTGTATGCGTGCATGTTTACCTGAGTGTAAAGTGGTTCATAGATGTCTACTCCATTGTCCTTGCTCTGTTCAATGAGCATGTTCCCACGTTTCCAGATAAAACGTGCGGGAGGGTTGGAGTTGACGGTGCAGCGCAGGAACACAGTCTTCTCCTGGTAGTAACTGCCCCGCACATCGCTGATGGTCTGGTGCACCGTGAGAACAGGTATGTCAAGGTCTGCAAAATACAGACAACAGATAAAAAACATGAAGACCTGTGTATTGCTGTAGTGGGAGAATATTGGTTATCACACCCCTGAAACTTGTACATTACGGCCTTATTGTGCCACACAAAGAAATAAACAGCAAGGACACCACAGAGTACCATTTTACAACAACACACATTTTTATGCATGAATAAAATAACCTTCAGTTTGTATGATGTTGTCGACTTTTCTGTGAAAAACATTGGCAATGTGTGGCAGGGTTTTGATTTGGTAACTGGGACACAACTGTAGAAAAGGGTAAACAAGTGCTGTTTGTTGGCTGAATTTCCCACCCACACTGACCAAAACTGTCCAAACAGTTGCCTATTGAACATGGCTTCTAACGAGGACACATGTCCAAACAATCTGTGCGTTTTGCACATTCCCCACTCTGGCTGTGACTTTCTCACACATTATTTTTATATATTTCTTCTGTCACTTTTATCTATTTCCCCCCACTTGCCTCCTTTCCCTGCGCATTTCCTTCATGGGAGTGTCATCTCCCTTTTCCTCCAGTGGATAGGATTTCAGCTGCTGTCACAGGCATGGAGGCTGCTCTCCCTTGGTTTCTGCCATCTCTCTAAAACTCACTGCCACTTTCACTCCTCATCACCTTCCCTCCCTCTCTATCCCCTCCTCCTCGCCCCTTGCCTCTATCTCTTACAGGCCAGAGTTGTGTGTGTATGTAATCCCAATTCTGTGCAGCCCAATTGGAATGTTGCGGACTTCAAACATCATGGAAATAATTTCTGCAAACAGCAGGGTAGATTCCCCCCCCCCTCTTTTTTCCTGCCTTTCTATGTCACCTCTCTCCTTTCCTTTTTTTTCTTCTCAGTTCTTCACCTCCTTTCCCCTGTGGCAAACCTGCTGCACCATATCAGGAAAGGCATGTTGCAAGCTATAGAAAACAGGTGAGCAGGGAGGGCAGGTGCTTTGTTCCTTAATTCAGTTGTGAGCAAAGCAGGGACCTAAAGTATGTGATTAAGGAAAGAGGGATTGTATTTTTTTAAATCCTTAGTTCAGACGTTTTAAAGAAAACAATGTGTGGATAAGCATGCTTGATTTTTGAGTGCCACAGCTGTCACACGAGGGCTGTGTCACATAGACAAGCAAATGCATGCACACACACACACACACACACACACACACACACACACACACACACACACACACACACACACACACACACACACACACACACACACACACACACACACACACACACACACACACACACACACACACACACACACACACACACACACACACACACACACACACACACACACACTCAAATCCGGACCTCAATCTGAATGTGTGCAGCCTCAGAACAGCATCACGGCTCTTTTCTAGTTTGAAGGTTAGAGCTCCGGGAAAAGAGTGGCACATAAACAAACAGAGGCAACTTGAACTTGTATAGGTGATTTGTGTGACTCCAAAAAACAAAACAAAAAACGGGCATGGCACAGCTTTCCTTTTTGGAATGGAAGGTGAG
Source organism: Trematomus bernacchii (assembly GCF_902827165.1). Classification (NCBI taxonomy): domain Eukaryota; kingdom Metazoa; phylum Chordata; class Actinopteri; order Perciformes; family Nototheniidae; genus Trematomus; species Trematomus bernacchii. Next base: position 2,740,053 of record NW_022987973.1, read on the forward strand.
TCACAAGGACATAGGAACATTAACCCATTCCTCGGATGTCACATAACCATTTTTCATGCTTTGACGTCACAATGTGCAGAAACGGGCGAGTCAGAATGGGACACTGAAGATATCATGTGAATACTTGTGACTGAAGGTGTTTCATCAAATCATCTTCACAAAGATGAACCACAGAAAATCCAAGCTGCAGAATTTGCTGAAAGGCTTTAACACTGTGCTATTTATTCTATGCATTGGAGTACTCTGAGTGTATTTGTTAGGATACCTGTGCTAAAAAACTGTCTCTCGTCAGTGCTGCTGTATGTTATTTTGGATATATATTGAATGTGTAGTCTTGGAAAATGATACACATTTACATACATTTGTGAATTTGTAGGTTTTGGGTTTTCAAAAAAAAGTTTTTCAGATATCAACATATCCTCTCAAAGATTGCACAAAGTGCATGTCATAAAACATGTTATTTAGTATTCCAGCATTTAAATAAAATAAAATGTGAACTTCTTATACTGTGCTGAGTTGCTTACTCGCATTTGCAGTGAAGGACTTTTGAGTCTCTGTTATTCTTGCTCTCAGTGATTCAGTCCTGTGCTCTGGGAAGTGTCTCACTGTGGACAGCCTCATTTATAAAACGACTACCCACAGATTGGGACAAAAGGCCCGGCAGGAAACTAGACACTGACTTACAACCAGCCTCTCTAAAAGCCTCTGCCATTAACAGGCAACCTATCAAAGAGATCTGCCTCTTGGTTCTGTGAGGGGTCTCTGTGTGAAGTACCTTTGTAAACTACAATTTGTGAACATTTGCGTACATATGCGTGTGTGTGTGTGTGTGTGTGTGTGTGTGTGTGTGTGTGTGTGTGTGTGTGTGTGTGTGTGTGTGTGTGTGTGTGTGTGTGTGTGTGTGTGTGTGTGTGTGTGTGTGTATTTGTCAGTACTGTCTCTCTATTATTTTTACAGATAATTTGCAGTGCAGGGGGAATCCTAACTGAAAAAGCTTCCTGGAAGTGGGTTTTCATGTATGTCTGTGTGTGTGTGTGTGTGTGTGTGTGTGTGTGTGTGTGTGTGTGTGTGTGTGTGTGTATTTGTCAGTACTGTCTCTGTATTATTTTTACAGATAATTTGCAGTGCAGGGGGAATCCTAACTGAAAAAGCTTCCTGGAAGTGGGTTTTCATGTATGTCTGTGTGTGTGTGTGTGTGTGTGTGTGTGTGTGTGTGTGTGTGTGTGTGTGTGTGTGTGTGTGTGTGTGTGTGTGTGTGTGTGTGTGTGTGTGTGTGTGTGTGTGTGTGTGTGTGTGTGTGTGTGTGTATTTGTCAGTACTGTCTCTCTATTATTTTTACAGATAATTTGCAGTGCAGGGGGAATCCTAACTGAAAAAGCTTCCTGGAAGTGGGTTTTCATGTATGTCTGTGTGTGTGTGTGTGTGTGTGTGTGTGTGTGTGTGTGTGTGTGTGTGTGTGTGTGTGTGTGTGTATTTGTCAGTACTGTCTCTGTATTATTTTTACAGATAATTTGCAGTGCAGGGGGAATCCTAACTGAAAAAGCTTCCTGGAAGTGGGTTTTCATGTATGTCTGTGTGTGTGTGTGTGTGTGTGTGTGTGTGTGTGTGTGTGTGTGTGTGTGTGTGTGTGTGTGTGTGTGTGTGTGTGTGTGTGTGTGTGTGTGTGTGTGTGTTTATGTTTGTGTGTGTGTGTGTGTGTGTGTGTGTGTGTGAGAGAGAGAGAGAGAGTGACTATCTGCTGTCATCCTGTCGTAACACTATGTGGAGAAAGTAGATGACAGATTGACACACAGAGAGACAGATAAAGACAGAATATATCCTAAAGCACTTCACATAACTCTAAACGGACAAGCACTGTAGTCACAAAGAGTTCCACATTGTTAATATCTAATACCTTATTAATAACATCTTTCAATTGCTCTTCAAATAGTTAAAGCAAAGGTATTTTTGTGCTTTAAAAAAGGATCTAAGCTTGTATAAAATAACATCCCTATGGAATTAAAAAATATATGTGCCTTGCTGCCCCCATATTTAATGTCATGGATAAAACGATGACAGTCTATGTTCTAGAGACTTTTTTCCCTCACAACAATTGTGTTATTAAAGCTTTTACAATCCAAGCTCCCAGGGCGAGTCTAACTTTACTCAGTTTTGGCCCTTAAGTAAATAGAGACACAAGATGAAACTGCAAGTGCACAGAAACATAGTATAAAACTTTAATGAAGCTTTTGATTTCCCCAATGTCCTGCCTTTGCACACAGCTTAGATCAATTGCACTGTGCTGCTTTTGTTAGTCACAACTTTTAATGCACGTCTAAGCTCCCAAATTTCAGAGTGTCTGCCATTGTTTCACGCCTCGCTGCTGACACAAAGACATTTCAATTCTCCCTGACAGCGTGGTCCTTAGCTGTGGATAAAGCACACCATGAAATATGTTCTATATGTGATTACTATCTGATAAATGGAGACACCTACCCGCTCAGTCAAATGATAGCTACCAACAGGGGCGGATTGGGACTAAAAATCAGCCCGGGAAACTCGACCGGCCGACCGAACCAACTCGGTACCGCTAGTCAATTGTCAACGGGGGGGCTAGTGAATTGTCCGACCGGCCCACTTCGGTACCGGCCCACCGGGAAAACTCCCGGTATTCCCAATGGCCAGTCCGCCCCTGGCTACCAAGAATATATCATCATTTGAGCATTTTTGAATTATTTGTCTTAGATTTTTTGGCAAGAAGTGAGATCTATCATCACACAAGAAAAGACCCTTGTTTACAAGGTCAAAGCTATAGAGTTTACCATACAGTAGTAACATAAACTGCGTTACAACATATTCATCGGACGGAATAAAAGATATCAGCTGAACAATGGAAACCTGTCATGTCTATGCACATTTATCTGGTGTCATTTTAGCTTTTTAAATTAGAAATATTGGCAAACTACTCTGTTAAAATTACGCTGCATGAATCAATTTGACTTTTTGGTAAAGCAAGTAAGAAAAAAGGGCCCATCTTTAGCACGCTGTCTTATCTGGTTGACACAAATTAATTGAAGAAGGGCAATTCAACACTGTGTTTCATTCCTGATCAGCCATCCAGATCCTGTTAGACCAGCTGCCTGTTAATGAAATCCTTTTATCATTAAACACTGTCAAGTATTTTACTCCTATTTGCTCAGAATATTCTCAAGTCCCTCTTCATATCAAGTATCTTTTAGTTATATAATATTAAACCAACGCAGGAAACGTCCTTATAAAGCAGCATAGAACAGGTTTAAAGTATCCCCTAAAAAGTTGAACGGAGTGCAATTTTGGTCAGGTATTCCAGTTATTTTTGCACTTCAAATTTTTTTGTGTTGTGTCTTTTCAAAGCACATTAACTAACGGATAGAGGCACTCGTACAGACGATTTGTTCGCTTGTTATCTGAGGAAACAGATGATCAGATTCGATTTTGATCAGACTCTGGACATCTAGTGACAACGCTGCGCACAAATGCAATAAACTCAGCTTATAGAGTGCATAGCTACAACAACAACAACAAAAGATTGACCATCTAACCTTTTTAAGAGTTTATCCAATGTCATTTTAAAAGGTTCACAACCCCGGTTCCAAACCCTTTTAACCCAGATTGAATCTTAGTTGGAATAAATACAAAAAATCAATGATTAAACTTCACCGACAGCTGTAATCATGTGTGGGTTTTTTTATAGACTGAGGCTGATAATGTGTCTGCATACAAACCGTTTCTCACAATCTCCCCTTAAAAATAACTCTGATATAACGGGAGTAACAGGGGCGACGATGGAAACAGAGATTTACTCAGAAGCAATCCATCGGAGCGGTCAGGGTTGACCGAGTGTGTTTTTGTAACAAGTTGACCTCTGCTGGGTGCTTTCCCCTGCAAGAGGACGCCTTGGACTCCAAATCCTCTTTGATTTCCAATAACATGTCCTGTACTCTAATAGCTCTCTAGGAGCGGACGGCCATTAGGGGAGCAACGAGAAGATGACAGGTTCAATTGAGTGTGAATAAGGTGTGCTGTATCGTGTGTGTGCGTGTGCCTGTGCGTGTGCGTGTGCGTGTGCGTGTGCGTGTGCGTGTGTGTGTGTGTGTGTGTGTGTGTGTGTGTGGAGGGTTTGGTGAGGGGATTTGATTGTGTAGCATGATAGCTGTACTTATATTCTGGATATAAGCAGGTACGACGTTAACCATGTTCAGCGTGTTAATTTAGCGATTTAACATTGGACATTAGCAGGTAACACAAAGTACAGCTGAGGCTAATGTGAACGTCAATCGTTTTGACGGTATTGGCTCATAAAAAAATAAAACTTTCTGATGATAATTCTTGATAAATAAAACAATTGCAATTATTTCTGGGGGGTGCATGACTGCCAAATCAATAGGATCATTGTTGCAATATATCAGACCATACTAATGGACAGACCAAAAGATAATCTTTAAAAAATAGTTAAAAAGTAAGTAAAAATAATTGTCTGTCATTCGATCCAGTAAATATCCATTGTAGAAGATTGACTTCAAATACAACATGTCCAAATCTTTTCAAAGCACCCATTTATTTGTATCACCTTTAAGGATATACAAATAGATGTATTGTATGTATGCAGCCACAATAGTCTTATTATTATATTTTTGTAACAGTGTTGGTCAAAAACAACAGTTTATTGATGAAAAATAACTACATGAAAATAAGAGAGATAAATCAAGCTTTTGTGTCAAGGAAACAAAGGCAGTGTTTTCTCTGATGGACAAAATATTGAGTTCCTCATGTAAAAAACAACTAATAATCAGTTTCCATAGACAGCAAGTCCAAACAAATGTCAGTTTGCAGTAATAAGCGATCATCACACCAACTACAGAAAAAGAAAACTAGCTCAGACTCTTTTTTCTCTTGCACACTCTCTCTCTCTCACACACACACACACACACACACACACACACACACACACACACACACACACACACACACACACACACACACACACACACACACACACCACACACACACACACACACACACACACCACACACACACACACACACTGAAATCACAGTCTTATAAGCTATCCACCACACAAACACACATGCTTGCACGCAGCCACACGCACTGAGAGAACAGCCTGTGCATACAGAAAGACACAAACAGAGGCAGTCTTGCCGTTTGATCCAGCTCCGCGTCTCGTCAATTATTCAGCATTCTGCTCATAGACATCGCCTTAAAGAGGACATAAAACATGCACGAGGCCCACATTTGGAAATAACGAGAACATTGCCTGTATTTAAAATGCAATGCTGAGAAGTAAAGATTGATTTAGGCAGATTTCTTCTGCTCAGTTTTTAGGATCAAGACAAAAAATCACTGGTCTTTTGCATTTTTAACCTTGCTAATGGCAGGCCTGAGTTCCTCTCTCTATTCATTGATGCTTTATATATTAGGCCGAAACAAATGATGGAAGAGATGAACCCGCAATGAGACTTTTCTCAAATTAATAGAATCTTTGTGTACAGTCGTAATCGTAAACAAAAATCGTAACAACAATTATAATAAAGGTCACTCGTCCTTCATAGCAAACCAAAAGGAAAACACCTTCTTTGGGTTTATTTGTTCCTGAAAAAACGTTAAGGCTGTGTTTGGCATAGATCCTTATATGCTATTTTTGTCTTTCTTTTTTTTTTTTAAACCTTCGCTGCTTGATTGTGGAGCTACTGTAAAACTTCCGTGAGCACAAACATATTTCCTTTTGTTTGCAATCATCCTTTAACTTCCCTGACAATTTCAAGGAGTATGAAGTTCACTGTATTCCACCTATAAATACACAGAAAAGCATCTTGTGTTACACCCTGTATTGTTAGGTTTTACAGCAAGGCACAGGGGTCTGTGTTAAGAGGAATTACACAAGGAGTCCCAAACTAGCACCGGTAAATTTGCTGAAAATGGCGCATTTTCGTTGAGCCAGCGCGTTATGTACAAGCCTTAATTATGCTTTTGTCAGCAAAGAGCCAGGGAAATGGTATTAAACATTCATGACGGTGTGACTCTATTACTTTAGGCCATAAAAAGACTAATTTGGGCACGGTTATTTACCCTCAGTGTGTCAGTGTAGCTGCACAGCGGTGGTGACAGCACAGAGGGTGTTAAGGGACAAAGAAGCAGAGTTCACTCACTAAGCCTCAAGGCACAAAACACACCGGAAAACTTGCACTCCGTTATGCAACAATGCGGCACACACATCCGGACATGCATATGCATACACACAAGTATGCGCTCACCATGAAAATGCACACACAAACTCCAAAGGCCCAATAAAACTCATAAATCTCAGTTCCCTCGCTGCAGCCCCCTGAGTGCAAACACAAGAAAGTCCTTCTGTGTCCCTGTTGGTGCTTTCTGAAGTGATCTATGGGGAGCAGGGTGGATAAAGGTTGGCCCTTCTTACTTCTTCTGTGGTCGCCCTGACGACTGGGTCACGGTGTAACACCTGGAAGCAATGCATCACCGTGTTGATACCAGCATGATGACATCCAGAGTCAGGTGTAGCTGCTTTTGATAGACTTTTCTTCTCCGCCACAGCCTTTTATTAAATCAGAACAAAACTATTCATATCTCACAATCACTGGCTGTGTTTTATATGTGTCTTGTTCTGATTTTTGCTTGTTTTCATTTGAATTCTCTTGGCTTTTTAATTACTGTTTTAAATGTATTTAAATCAAAATGTGTAAGGTGTTTTTCTTGCACGGTTTCCTAATGCTTTTATTCGTTTTTTGTAACCACTTTGAATTGCCTTCTAGTTTAAACTGGTTGTATAAATACACTTCATAGCCTTGCCTTGAGGGTGGATACAGAAAAATAATTCAGTTTCTTTTACCCTTCAGTCAGTGTTCTCACACAACAGGCAGCACATACAGTATGTAGTGCCCCACCACTTGATTTGCTGTATATTTGGTACATTTAATTGGCTTTGTAGCATACAAGGCACTGTGGAAAACAGCAATATAGGGTACGGAAAACACATATAGATTCACACACACAGAGTGATATGGGCGAATGATCAAATTGCTTGTATTTTATTGTGTTGTGTTGAGGGGCCACACCAGACTCAGGGGCAATCTGCACACTGCTTTTATTAAAACAACTCTAGACCACTCTGGATTCCAGCTCAGATACTGGAGTGGTTTTTTGGCACAACTTCACTTTTATCGTATCCTGGTTAACAAGAGACTGTGAGCAAATAAATATGCTAGAGCTTGGTAAATCCCAAGATAACAACAGGCTGAAAATCACAGAAGGCACCCGTCACATCACAAGAAGTTGTGTCAGTTTTAGTAGTTGGTTTTAAGTACACAATGAAAATGTGTTTTGGTCAAACTTACATTATGCTTATGTATTTCTGTGGGAAGGCATTTCTTGACACACCGCATCAATACATAATTGAATATTGAAGATATTCATATTTTGAGAGTTTTTGTTTGCTATTCATCCTTTGCCAATTACTTGTAAATTGCTTGCCCTTTTTGCTCTTTTTTGTTTTAAATAAGCAGAGGCTGTTTGCATTGAACTTATCCTTAAAACTGAAAACCAAGTAACAATAAACAAAAATCACAGTTTCTTCTTCTCTCTTCAAGTACTGACAAGCTTTAAAGAAATAATTATATATTTGAATAGAGAATAATGTGTTGTGTTTGGGTTCATTCTTACTATTGCCACACAATAACTGGGAAGTAGAGAACGAGGACACTTAGCTGATGGTAACTCTCAGGTAGCCAGCGGTGGTTTTCTACCACATCCTCTGCGGCAAAATAAATGCATCCATTTACAAACTTTCATTACCTCACAGTCCACTTAGGGAGTTAGTGTCCCAAACACATTTATAATGTATATGGTTTAAGATGCAATGTATTGAATTTATTTATAATTTACTAGAACTCATGATGGTCATGGCGGTGTAGTTCTCTTTTTTATTTTATTCTTAGGAACAATTCAAATGTTATGTGCCAGTGCTGACCAAATACTTCTGGTCCATTGATCCTACTTAAGACTTTTAAAACCCTTAGTGGATAATGTTAATGTTAATGTGTGTGATCAGCTTCTGAAAGGCTTACAACTGTATTATTTTCCTAAAAATGTCAGTGCTGACACTCACATTAAAAAAACATAATAAGCAATGGCCCCATGCCTTTAATTTAAGATCTTCTGGAGTTAACTTCTCCTATTTTTCAATAAAACACAAGATAAATGTAAGGGAATGTTGCAGCATGAAGCCCACAGTGTGACCAAATCAGCTCAGCAAGCTCCACTATCATTTAAATCATACCAAAATAATATCATTTGAGATGTGAAACATTGTTTAATTCCAGTGCTATTCTGACGCAGTGATGTTGGGAGAATATATTGAAAGGTCAGCGGATATCTCCTTAATAGCATGTGAATACAAATACTGATGATGCTTATAAATAGAGATGTAAGCAACACATGTCATAATACCAGGCCACGACCTTTGCTATAAATATAACTCAATGTCCAATACCGTCATCCCAATTAGTTCCTGAAGACCTAAAGTGACGGTATTATCCAATATCTTCACCATCTCATAAATGACGGGTCGAAGGATCAACGGCTCTCAGCAGCAGCTAATAACATCGGACCAAAATGCCCCCAAGCAACAACCTGAGACCACCTGCTTACACAATAAATATTCAACAACTCCAGCTAAAAACTTGATGCGTATATTTGAATTTGAAGACAGGGGATAGAGCAAAGGGATAAAGCGCTATTAACTTTATACACATTTTAAATCCTCCTTTTATGTTAGCCTTAAAACAGTAGATTATGTTTCAGGAGTAATATGGGGTTACGTGATACAATATTTGTGATCTGAGTAGATCAGTTGTCCCCTCATGAACCATTAGGGAGGAAGTGGGTATTACTACTGATTTATTTTGCCTATACTGCAGCCACATTCATCATTTATGTATTCTGGACACAGGGGAGTTTAACATGAGGTCTTTATGACCTTCACAATGCTTTATGGGGTCAAAAGTCACATGGAAGTAGGAGTTTTTCACAGTAATGCAATAATATGAGCTCTGCAGCGGATGCTTATGTCAGAGCACGATTCAATTTACGTGACAAATACTTGTGAAATACTAGATATAAATTGGTGCAATATATAACAAGGACACTCATAGCGGGTTCAGTAAATAAATATGATTACACCGGATGGTACTGAAAGCTATTGAAACACCTATTGAAAGACACACACACACACACACACACACACACACACACACACACACACACACACACACACACACACACACACACACACACACACACACACACACACACACACACACCCACACACACTGTAAAAGATTGACCTTTAAGGATATACACATAGATGTACTGTATGCATGCAGCCACAATAGTCTTATTATTATATTTTTTTTAACAGTGTTGGTCAAAAACAACAGTTTATTGATGAAAAATAACTACATGAAAATAAGAGAGATAAATCAAGCTTTTGTGTCAAGGAAACAAAGGCAGTGTTGTCTCTGATGGACATGTGATTATATTAATACTGGTGCATAACAGCTGGAAATCCCAGAAAATATTGAGTTCTTCATGTAAAAAACAACTAATAATCAGTTTCCATAGACAGCAAGTCCAAACAAATGTCAGTTTGCAGTAATAAGCGATCATCACACCAACTACAGAAAAATAAAACTAGCTCCGACTCTGTTTTCTCTTGCACACTCACACATGCACACAAACACACACACACACACACACACACACACACACACACACACACACACACACACACACACACACACACACACACACACACACACACACACACACACACACACACACACACACACACACACACACACACACACACACACACACACACACACACATGTACGCAAATGTTCACAAATTGTAGTTTACAAAGGTACTTCACACAGAGACCCCTCACAGAACCAAGAGGCAGATCTCTGATAGGTTGCCTGTTAATGGCAGAGGCTTTTAGAGAGGCTGGTTGTAAGTCAGTGTCTAGTTTCCTGCTGGCCCTTTTGTCCCAATCTGTGGGTACACACACACACGCACGCACGCACGCACGCAGTGGAGTTTGTGTACAGTACATGTTTAGTTTGAACTTGCAGAAAAGTCCCTCTCTTGTCAAACCCCACCATGAAGGATCTATTTTCAACCAAATATAACTTTAAGCCCATCAACAGTCCTAGAAACTGCCCACAGCAAATCTCTTCCCAGAGCTTATTCGGCAACACTTTGAGAGACCTGCCTGTGGCGCTGGTGGTTATTGCCTTTTCTTCAGACTGATTTGTGTGGCACTCACCACCAGCAGCACAAAGTGCTGAGCTAGCCCTCCTTAAAAAAAAAAGTAACATCTTGAATTTGTGGTAGCGCACCCACCAAACATCCGTGTCCAATCTATGATGTGTTTATTATTGGTTTATTTCCTGCTTTTGTAACATTGTAATTTGTGTGTTACTTTTATACGGACACAGCGATTACTTTCCTAGGCTGGAGCTTTTGCAGAAGTTTTACAGACCTGCATATTTTTCCAGGGAGTAAACGTACGGTATTATTCACTTTTTATCATTCATGCTGGACTGAGTTTAAATGCTCAATTTTATTATATTCCATCTTTCTTTTCCTTGTTCTCATTATACTTTCTATATTTTTGAATTTGGTATGATTTCTTTTGTTTCTTGAGTGCCTAATCGTCTAGTATCTGCCCCTCTGTCTCAATTTCAATTTTTTTATCTCCTGATACGAAGGCTGTGAGCCTGCCCCTAGGCACCTCCCATACTTTATAACCCTGCCTTCATTACCCACCCTGCTGAAGCCGGCTATAAATGAAAAACTGAAGGTGTGGGAGCAGGGAAATAAAGGAAGGAGTCTAGGAAAGGAAAGGAATGGGTTAAAACGGACAGAAAGAGTCAACTGTGAAAGAGATAGTGAGGGTAGAGATGGACTGAGAGAGAGAAAGCATGAGAGTGAGCAGAAGGTAAAGTGTTCAGAGACACACTGAAAAGGGTAAAAAGAGAGTAAGAGCAAATCCATAAAATCTAAGTTGGAAGTTATTGGAGACCGGCTGGATGAAAAATGCCATCGCCATAAAATAATATTACAATTGGTCTGGCCTTATGGCATTGATGAATATAGATGCTGCCCAGCGGGGTCTTTGGCTGGGGGAAAGTGGCTAATTTGAACGGCCAGTCGGCCATCTTACCTGTGAGGGCAGTAAAAACATATTAAAGGAAATGAAATGAAAGGTTCACTGTCAGTTGTTTAGTTTATAGCCCCACATTTTTATCTTATAGCGGGTTATGTGTCGGACAGAAGTCTCACTTGCTAAGAAAAGCTACCAACGGGGGAGTAAGCTATGTGCCGGATCTTTCCTTAATATCCCTTTATAGAATGAGTAACAAACCTGAGCATAACATGGACATCTGAAAAAAATCAAACCCTCTCTCAACCCCTTGCATTGAAATTAGAGATTTTTTTTACCCTCACCCCACTCCAACACATCGCCAATAAACTGCTCCCGAGGGGCAATGAGGACTGACAAATGAATGACAGCTGAGTGAAAAAGGACAAACTGAAATCTGATCAGCTGTATTGACTGGAGGATATTGAAAGACAGCTGGACGTCTTAATTACTGCAACGTCGTGGTCATGCCATTTTATCACATTTGAGTTGGATTTATAGATATCTATCGGCAAAACATAAGGTCATCCTGAAGACAGGGAAAGTGAGTTAAAGATTTAGAGAGAGATTTAAAAGTGGATTAGTTAAGCCATAACAAAAGAAAAAAAGGGTGATATGCAGTATGTCATTTAATCTGATTGATTCTATTATTTAGCAAAAATCCATATTTAAACTAGTGGTTTTGCACCACTGCAAAATGTTTAAAATCATTCTCTTCTGCTTCAAAATCATCATGCTTCAACTGGTGGTAGCACTGTATACTTAGTTCAATGTCCACGATCTTAAACATGTCTTTCTTTCAGTTCCTTTCTTTCATGATTGCCTGTCTTTATTTTACGTTGCCGGCACCACAGGAAACCTACCATGAACCACTTGTTTTATGCTTCATTTCAGTGTAGTGTTTATTTTCTCTGAGAAAACATCAAGTGTGTGCTACAAGAGCCTGTGGTAATGTCAAGATAATTTCAAGCCTATACTGCGTTGTGTAACCTTCATAGAGAACAGAGAGTCAATAAATAAGCGATGGGAAAACAAAGGGTAAGGGAGGAAAAAAACACTTTAGATAAAGCTGACCAAACGACGTGGAGTAGTCTTATCTCCACATGGCCTGCAGGACAGCTTATAACCAAACCATATGTCAAATCAATGTGTGTGTGTGTGTGTGTGTGTGTGTGTGTGTGTGTGTGTGTGTGTGTGTGTGTGTGTGTGTGTGTGTGTGTGTGTGTGTGTGTGTGTGTGTGTGTGTGTGTGTGTGTGTGTGTGTGTGTGTGTGTGTGTGTGTGTGCGTGTGCGTACATTAATGCATGCACTCACTGTCTGTCTTGTCTTGCATCTAACTGCTTCAAATTGTCTTCATGTAACTCAAAATTCTCTGCAGATAATCAAATACAATGAAACATTGATTTCAGAATGTGATAAATCAAGATCCTGATTGTGTTCTTTGTCCTACCCAGTGGATTTAATACACATGTCCATTTATGTCTATCAGAATAACTCCTACTCATATATATTATTTTATATCCCCCAGTCTCTATCAATTCCAGCCTTTTTCATCAGTAAAACACAGTTTTCTTATCTTGTCTCCACCCAGCAAAATGATATAAAAGCCCTACCTTACTTGACTATGTATGAGACATGGCGAACTGCCATAAAAACGTCACACTCTTCCTTGCAATTTATACTGTATGAAGCTAAGGTGTGATGGTCTCAACATCACAATGGCTTGCCGTTTCTCTATTACATATTTCCAGTTTTTTTGTATGTTTAACCTATTCTGCCGAGGATGTGCTCTACAATTCCCATTGGTTGGTTTCCTAGTGTTTTCATTCCTCTGGACACTATTCCTTCTCTCCTGATGTATTCCTTTTCGCACTCTCCATTTCCACCTTCCCTCCTCAATGTTTCCCTTCTCTGCTTAAAAATAAATGAACAGCTCTGCTTTTAAAGGAGTAAACCGTGATGTAGTATCTCAGTATGGAGGGGGAGGGGACTTAGGCGACCCCAAACTGTCATGAAAACATGTGTCGTATGTTATCGGTGACCGACCACACTCAACCACTGGGAACTATGGGTAAGGAAACTCTAGGGAGATTCCAGTGGGAAGCACACAGTGTTGTCTGTGGATGCATGGATACACAGTCACTTAAACTCATTAGATTAAAACCCTCCTATTTACACATGTATTTGATGCAAAGACACTCACACCAAGCACATTACCGTAGGTGACCCATATGCTGTTCTCAAAATTCAAACATCTTGCCTCTGTTATAACTCCAAGATTGCAGTGCCTTCGTGTTGAATATTATAATATGGATATGTTGGATAGAAGTCTTTGAATCTCCAAAGTATTTAAGATAAAATTAACTTTTTTTGCAGACCAAATGTAAGCATTCTCCACAAAAGAGGCTTTAGGTCTACACCACAAATAAGGAAATAACTTAGCAGTTCTTGGACAAAAGGGAAATCTGTGAGAAACCTCTGCCATTTCAAGAGTATGAAATGTAGCTTTGTGTGTCAGTGAGGTGATCACATAAATGAACTGACCTTTGTTAAAAAAGGAAAGAGCATTAAATGCCTCCAATAAGATGTGCGACAGAGTTTCTGCAACAGTGGATATAGAGAAATGCATTTGTATGCTTGTTGATCACTAAAGCAGATATGTGGGGCGTTTGTTGAAGCGTAAAGCAGGAAAATCCTTGAGAGATATCACAGATTGAAATTAGAATGATTTAAGTGCTACAAAGAGAGGCCATTAGAGCAATCAAACCGATAACTAACCATTTGAGTCTGTTAGATTCTGCTGTGTCGAAGCAATCTGACACAACTAGATGGTGCCTGAAATTTGGATAAATTAGGCTCCGTTGTGACAGTGTAATTGTAACATGTCATATTAAGCATATGTCTGGGAAGTAATGGCAGGCTGATTGTGGTTTGTGCTCATCACCTCCATCTGCTCATCCATCTGTCTTGACAAAAGCAGATGATTTGCGAGCAAACTATGAAACTTCTCAAGTTGCACTAATTGGGGACCTTTGATTAGGCTGTGTTAAAATGACTTAAATAATTCAGTAATATGTTGTTGGGTCCCTCTTTATACATTCTTACTTCATTGATACTGCAATGCTTAAAACTCAGTAATCATATCAAATAGATTCAGAGTTATGGCCCTATAAAACAGCTACTGGACAAACTTAAAGCAATTAGTTTTCTAAAACAGGAGTGCCTTAAATTGCCTGATACAAAAGTAAATGTTTTTCTTCATTAGAGGAACCAGTCAAAACACTATCATCTTGCATGACCTTTTAACCCAGGTGCCAATGCAAAATGTTAACCTTAATATTCTTAATGGGAGCGAGTATTACTGTTAACACTTTGTCACACAGTTTATTGCGGAAATGGCGCCAGGGTAATTACAACCGTGTCACCATGACAGTCACGGTCTGTTTTTTAAGCTGCTCACACCCAGCCTGTCAGAGGTGAATCAATACAGTTCAATACACACAAGAGTGATATAACCTCGGCTTAAGCTACAATAAAAGGTATCTTAGTGCAGCGCCTGTCAATATTTAAATCTCTGAAACTGGAGATGCTTTTTAAATGGTGTTCACCAGTCTAGCTGGAATAGTCCTTTTGATGATTCAAACCATTAATTCCTCTACCAATAGCAATTCAACCAGCCACCATCCACAGCTCTCCAAAAGTCTGAACAACACCTGCCGTGTGCCTTGGTTCTTGCCATCCTGCATTTAACTAAATCAAGCCCTGTGTGAATTACTGCTATATGATTGTCCCAGCTGAATTGTCCTCCAGGGAAACCAAATGACCTCTCACAATAGAGAGACTACGGATAGCACCTGAGAGAGGTCATAATTCTTGCATAATGAACTTATTAATGGATCCAGAGCAAAAGCAGAGTCAGCATGATGTTTAAGGAACAGAGCCACCAATACAGTAAAGTGTGGATAGATTATAGGTCAATGGGAGGATATTTTAGAGGCTTCTTGATGAAAAGCACTTCAGCTGGAAGACCAATTATCTTTGGTAACTCCGTTTTCAAGGTTTGTTGATGATATGATTTACTGGAGAACCAGTTTGTTGTTTCATAAATGTGAAAATGTAACTTATAAAGCCAACAGCCCTTTAGTTTAAGCTAACACCTCCATTTATCTTGGTCTCTGTATGTCCAGGCAGTTTTTTATAGTTGAGACGAATACGGAAGGTTAGAAGGTTAAGTGCTAAACGCATTGAATTAAAACGTATGCAGCTGTATTAAAGGGGACCTATCATGCAAAATGCACTTTTTGATGTCTTTTATACATAAATATGTGTCCCCGGTGTGTCAGGGAACTCACGCAGCGTCAGAAAATAAAACCCTCTCTCTTTTCCTCCGTACCCAAATCTCTAAAAACGGGGCTACAACGGAGCTGATCCAGATTTGCGTCCGATATGACGTAATATCGGAAATGTAGGCTGGCTTTACACCCACGGCCCTATCAGAAACGTTGCTATCAGAAACAATGCCCGACTGTTTTGGACGTAATATGGTCGGTGTTTACATTAGCATCGCTAACACTCAGAGCTAACCTGTACTGGAGAGCATGTGTGTGAAGAAGCAGGAAATAAAAAGGAACTCACCTTGTGGTATAACCGACAAGAGAGAAAGCCTTTGAGCTCCATACTGTTTCAGAAATAATCCTTGATATTCCATGATATGGCGTTTCATCACCGCAGTATCTGCCGGTAGAATCTCCCGCATGAGCTCAGCCCCCTCCTTTTTTTAAAACTTTGTATACCCCAAATCAGCACTTTTGAGACAGGAAGTGAAATAGAGGGATATGAGGCTTGGCTAGAATGGGTGATCTGTTTGGTATTTTGAGCAAAACACTTCATAGACCAGTGGCGAGCCGTCAGGGCCCTCTAGGCCCTCTCTGAGGGCCTAAGATATTATAAAGAATTATATTTGAAAACATAAAAAAATTAAATAAAATTCAATATGTTTTTAGTTATATTTTTCATTAGTTTGACCAAAATAACTTGATTTAATTGTATTTAAAATAACATTTACAAAGAAATCAATCCTTAGAATCTGCCTGTTCAGTTTCTGTTGGAATGTGAAGGGTTAAATGAAAGAAGCTCCTTGAGCCGTCTCTGTGAGGTGAAGACAGGAGCTGATTGGTGGTCCTGCTATGAATTCACAGAGGGCCCGCTATAGTAACTGAACGAGAGAGTAATGTCAAATGACAGTACAATTGACCAATCATATCTTCCCTCTAAATGGGTGGGCTTTATTTTTACGGCCTTTATGACAAGTTCCGCCCGCTGTGAAGTTTATGCATGTGTGTTATAAAGTGGTGCAGTGACGCGTCCTAAAACCCGGAAGTAAGCTGCGCATGGGTTCCCTCGACAAAAAAGCAATGAGATTTCTCCATAGGATTTTGGAAAATAGCTCGAAATAAGATCTGTGGGAAACGTACCTGTTAGATAAATGCACGTTTTGTTCAGCCGGATAATATCCACATGTCTACCCTACTTTTATAATTTTCTAATCATAAATCTAATCGACAGATTTATGATTAGCATAAATTCGTTCATGATGGCTCATGTCAGTGATAGTGATGACATCGTTGCGAAATTATTAACCGAACCATTTTCAAGAGTGAGTTACAATGATAAACTGGAATGGCAAAGGATCAGCTGCATGACCCCGCCATCAAGTGCTTCATCCAAAAGGACAGGAGGATGGACTTTGTGTTTAAGTGATTTGATCATTAGGCCTAAGTCATTTTCAATGTGGGCCGCCGTGCCAACTAAATTCATTTTTAGTTGTTACTTGACTGTGGGTGCCTTGTCATGATAGGTGTTTATATAAATGGTGTTGTTTTGTGTGGTAGAGGGTCGCTGTCATTGATGCGTTTTGCACCCCGGGCCGTTGTTTTGATATTCCGCTGAAGTATACGCTGTGACGTAATAACTCTTATTTTTATTTATTTTTTAGGGCCTAGGTATAAAAGTCACGGCTCGCCACTGTCATAGACATGTTTTTTATATATTTGTATATATCTGAGACCTATGCCATGGCCTAAAAATAGCATGATAGGTGCACTTTAAGGAATGCCAATGACTAAATATGAACAAACAAGAGCTTTTTGATGTTATATTGAACCAGGCCCATTTTGAAAGGTTAGCGTGGCCTCCATGGAAATGAGGTTGAAAAACCTTTAAAGGTTTGAACTATAACAGCCCCATTATGCAAATCAGTTGAATTCGTAAGCATTAGCTTAATGAGAGCAGCAAGTTTTGTGTGAACCAAATTTACACATAAGAATTAAGGCCTTTAAAATATTTTAATTCTGACCTGTAATCTTAAACTCACCTATGAGACAAATTAATGTGGTTTTTAGTACCAGCACATTAAACAAAGTGCATCATTTCAAAAACAGAAAATATAAGTAAAGTTTCTAATATAATTTGAGCAATTACAAATGTCCATGTGGAAATATAATACAAATGCAAAACGGCTTTGGATATTAATATCTGAGTGAATACATTTTTCTTTCACAGATATATATATATATATATATACCATTGCTTATTTTACACTACAACCATTTAGCCAAACATTGCTCTCTGGAGGGACTTCAGTAGAATTATTTGACTCTTTCATGTGAATGTCGTTATCTGTAACATGACAAAAATCATAGAAGTAATGTGATACAATGAGAGAAAATGATATATCTCTCACAAGATCAACCTTGTGAAGTTTTAAAAGCAGAGCTTTTTTTTCTGTTCTCTTTGCTGATCAAAAGATTTGTGGGATTCATTTAAGTGCTTTTCTCTGTTTGGTTTGATCCATATTCTCTTGGACACAGAGAAGCCATTATCTACATTTGTGGTTTCCTTGATGTGTCAGTATGTTCCTGTGTCAAGGTGACACCAACCAACTTGTCAGGGAATGCACATGTCAGATAGTACAAGATGTGTTTAGCTTGAAGGTAAAGGCTCTGTTAAAGACTCAATCCAACCCCCTAACTCATTCTGTCTCTCCCTCCCTTGTACGTGTGCACACAGCGTCTGGCAGCAGAAGAAAAATAATTAGGCCAGGGTGGCTGTCTGAAGCATAAAGATCCATTAGTAACAGAGCTTATACATTACAGGCTGTCTTTACAAAGGTAACAGGGGACTAATGAGCAGGGCCAAGAGAAACCACAGATCTCAGAAGGAACACACTACTCGTTCACCTATTTACAGAACGTAATGTTAGCATGCAGTTTGTCTTCATCAAAAAACCTGAAATGCACATTTGTCCAATGCATCAACGCTGTGCGCAGTCAACACGTAGACATATTCTGGTCATTTTTCTCAAAAAGATGGCTTCCCTTTTCAGGATTCATGAGTTTCTACTTTTAGAACTTCTACACCTGCTAACAATTACTAAGAAGGACTGAATCAGGGTGCATTTTTCAGGGTGCTTAGCTGCACTTCGGCTCACGATTAATTATCAGCTTCATGTTTACAGTGGTAATTTCCTTGAAACTGAATCACAATAATACTGCAATCTGAAAAAGGAGCATGTGTTTGAATGATTAATTTTACTTTGTCTTATAATGTGAAATGGCACTTTGGAATTTGTACTAATTTGAAGATGATTAGAATCTGGAAAACAGAAAAGCCTCCTTGAATTTGAAAAGTTATTGTATGATTTCAGAAACAAGCTATGATAAAGAAGAATGTTCAGGAACACTTTTATAATGACTCGTAGTGAATACCTGTAATTTTATGTAAAAACATCATTGTGGTCATCAGATGTCCCCTGTGGTTACAAAACATTTATAATTAAAGAAGATAATCTGCTACCATGTGGGGACAGAATGGCACCATACAGTACATGAAACAAAAGCCAAAATGCTTTTGCCAATCTTATCACAATGATGGAATTTCACAATCCAAGTATGATTATACAGTATGTGCAATCAAGCTTTTATCATCATTTAGCAACAACAGCTTGCAAAACCAATCTACCCACACAGTGCTAACGACTGAGCGACTTCCAGCGAGCGCACGCACGCATGCGCACGCACGCACGCACGCACGCACGCACGCACGCACGCACACACACACACACACACACACACACACACACACACACACACACACACACACACACACACACACACACACACACACACACACACACACACACACACACACACTTCCCCCTGCACTGCAAATGATCTGTAAAAATAATACAGAGACAGACACGTACTGACAAATACATATGCATGCACGCACGCACACACACACACACACACACACACACACACACACACACACACACACACACACACACACACACACACACACACACACACACACACACACACCACACACACACACACACACACACACACACACACACACACACACACACACACACACACACACACACACACACACACAAAGTGAGTGCAACCCAATATGGGAAATGTGTTATTATTATAAACACACCCAGGAGAGGGCTGCCTTTGCCTCCTGAGCAGTGGGAAATAAATTCAAGGTCAGTGAGCTTCCATTAGGGAGTCATACCATAGCAAAGTGCTAATTAGTTAGGCCTAATGTGAGACAATGGTCGGATTGTTGGCTTGTTCCCTTGTAGGAGATACAATGGAATACACTGCTGGTATTTTAAAGGGTATTTCAGGTCAAATGAAAGCCTGATTTGTGTCTTAATTTAGCCTTATCACCACATACTTCCTACACTTCATAATTTGCATTCTATGTCAAATCAATGAATGTATTACTCGTCGCGTCTCAGTCAAGAAAAAAACCAGCAGTGTGAATATAGTCACATGATTGATATACAGTGGTATACTGTGCACCACACCTCAATGCTCACACATAAGGCAAAACATTTTCGAATAAAAAGTCAATTAATGAAAAAATCAGCTTTCTCATGAAGCAGATATTGGAGAGACCTTGAAGCTGAATGTTGTGTGGGAACAAAACCTCTGTTTTTTCAGTTTTATCCAAAGGATTTTAGATATCAAACAGAGGAACTTAATCAAAAATATGCATTCAGGAACCGGACAATAGCTCACTCACCTTTGCATACCTTCCCATATCTATGGAACATCTTTTTGTCTCGAAAGGATACACTGTGGGACTAAATTAGATATTATAGAAAGAATGGTGTATTATTTTCCTGTGACAATAGTCCTCCAGTTGCTGCTTTGCATTCACACCGTCAGTCACGTACACTTAGATACACTCCTGTATTTACACATACTGTACAAATTCAGAGTACAACACAGTTTCTCTCTTGATCACAAACACACAGATGCACACAAACATTTAATATCTTATTTCAAGTCAAGCCTATTCATCTGAAAGAGACTGTGAAGATCTGTGATTGGTAATGAAGTCCACCTTAGTACTCCGTCATATTAGTTCTGTAATGGATCTGACAACGGTGTGATGATGACCTGCTAGCAGGAGAGATAATAATCAAATCCTCCTCATTATAAAGATCAAATGAGAATTCAGCATAACTAGTCCATATGGCGAATGTCTATTTTTTACTTCATATTGTGAGTCAAATTATTTAATTTACATATTTGACTGGAGGTGAGATAGTGGTAATGAGTATCTGGAAGCTGCACAGATTGAGCAAAGAACATGACCGATATGCCTGTCTATTACTGTGAATATCCTACCAGGTAATATTGAATAAACGCTGCACAGATCTCCCTTTGGTTTTTATCAAGTTTCTATCTTACGTTAACACAATTACAAACTATCTTTATTGTTAGATGACATCACAAAGCAATGTCAGATGGCATTCAGTATTAATTTACTGAGCTTCCTCACAGGCTAATGCACAAACAGTCAACCACTTGTTTGCCTTTGTCATGATTTATGATTAAAACTACTACAAAATAATGTTTTATGAAAAGTCAATCAAGCGAGAGGTGGTAAGACAACATTTCAAACAGACTTGATCAAGCAAAAGAAAGCAGTTTCTTTCTCCATCAGGTCCTTTCTTAGGTTGTCAGACACGTGTACTGTATTAACAATCTAAGCCTGTCAAGGGCTAAAACAACCACTTTTGGTGGACATACATTGACGGCGCTGAATTGCCCTGAGCGATTACATTGCAGTCCGATAAGCGGCTGCCGGCTGCAGAGCTCTCAGTCAATACTGGACCACTCTCAAAAAATGTTATCCCAATTCTCCACTTAGTCACAAAAACATGGGAAAAAATAGGCTTCAAGTTAAAAAATACCAAAGTTACTTCAACTGCTACACCGCCAAACTCCATCATTGGTCCAGCTCGCTATCTGTTGATGTTCGTGTGAGTTTTTGCACCAAAGTGGTGAGTAAACTCTACCTCTTGATAGGGGATGCAGGTACTATTGCAGGGTTACTGCTCTGGACCCATTAGAGAATACAAAGTCATTTGAATGAGCAGTTCTGAGAAAATGACCCTATACTCAATCTTAATTTATTAGTAATAGTAATAATCAGTAACAATTATAGTCTCATATACACTGAGAATTAGAAAAGGTAGCTGTGTATGCTTTAGGACGTGGCTGCCTTGTGAGTGACAAGTAATTAACAATGTTTATTTATTTATATTTGGGGCGAGAGAGTGCCTATTTCAGGGGAGGGCATGCTGTATGATTACGCAGGTCGGAGTCAAAGCTGCGTACTTAAGGCCTACGAATTCCAGAAACCCAGACCATTGGTTTTTCAATGATGGGTGTGGTCTTTGTTTTTCTCCTAAAACGTTAAGCCTCTCACATTTTGTGATACATATGTTTCACTTCATGGGCCAGATATTTTCTTATTCTGCTTTAACGAGGTGTTTGTGGCCATCCACCACTATAAAAACATAGGTCCAGGTGCCAGGTCGTGAACAAGCATCTAAAAGGAAGCTAGGAAAAAAAGCAGAGACAGCGCCAAAGAAATACAAATAAAGCTAGGCGATCCGTCTGATAGCAACCTTCATGTACAGTTTTAAAACCGTGTGATACAAAGAGAGTAAAAACCTGTATGGAAACATCTGATAAGCGCTCTGAAAGAAGGATAGTGCGAAACACACTAAAAATACATGTGTGTTTGATGCTCTTCTGTTTTCTAAAGACATCAACCTGAGGTAAAATTCTCTTTAGAATTTAGAAAATAATAATAATCTATTTTCTGTTGCCCTTAAACATGTACCCACTCATCTAAAGGTCATCATTATATCTCCTTCTCTTTTCTCTTTGGTGGCTATTATCTTTCTAGATCATGTATCTATTATTATTTATAACTGTGGCAGGTCTGCCAAATTGCTATATTATTGAGTACATCTGTCCAATTTATCAGATGTATTTCTGTGGACTGCCAGTTAGAGGGAATCCATCCGCAGAACACGAGAACTGAGCCTGGGTTCAAATCCAGTCTTGCTGTGAGGCGGCAGTGCTAACCAGCGAGCCAATGTGCCATCTTGTTTTATCTATTATACATTCTTATGATGTTATTATGGTTGAATAAAGAGTTTTTCCTTCTGTCACAGGCAATAATAACAATATCAGACTGCGAGGAGGAAGAAGCGACCTGGCAGTGTAGACAGATGACTGCTCTGCCTCTAAGCTGAAGCATTGTACTGTATGAGATATTGTGTGCAAGTCTACCTAATGTCAGAGTAAATGCATTGAACATTGACAAAGTGTACGTCAAAAGATAAATGGAGGAATAGTAGATATAAGCAGTATGTTCTCAGTCCGATGATGCTTGCATCTGTAAGCATTAATGAAAGGTGAAACTTTTGGTGGCACTTTGACAGCACCTCCCTAATTTGGTGTTGTAATAAAAATGACATGCGTCTCTGTCTTCTTAAGCTATCTCTGCAATGCATTTGTAAGTGCAAATATTGTATCTGTATTTGGCACCCAAAACTCAGCTGGCTTCTACTCTTGGTCCACCCTCCTTTCTCTGAGAGTCGGAGCACTCAAAAAAAACAAAATATTAACATTTATCAGATGAGGGGACAGCTTTCCATCTAATATAATGAAGAAGTATCCCTTAATGATAAGCAAGATGTTTGAAATAGATGAAAACATTTAGATCTGTATTGTTCTAAAACATTTTTTACTTCACAGACGGATTTGAATTGTTATAGAAATATTATTTTGTTACAAAAAAATAATATTGATTTGAAAACAGCAGGTCTTTACCCCTCATGGTGTGTATGAGTGTGTGTGCTCACACTGGATTTCCAGGCTACAGATCTTGGGGGTGACGGGATGTTGGACAGAAATGTTCGCTCACTATTTGAAGCCCACTTGTCAAATGCAATACACTTTAAAGATTTCCCAGAGATGAATGTCTGAAGGTTTACAAGGCAAGAGTTTTGCAGACAAAGCAAGGTTTTTCTTTTCAATTATTGGAAGAATGACATCAAACAGCATATTTCAGGATGCCTCAGATGTAGATCAATACATAAGATCTCTCAAACAGCAATTTTGCAATTGCTGCCACCAAAGATACAATCTAACAAGATGATCTGAAATAATACTGTAGGTGTTCATTTAACTGTCACTATGTCTATTGACTTGTTGTGACTATACATTTTTAAAGAGGACTGTATCCATGTATACTACAGTTAGTCTGAGAGTAGCATAATATAGTGTCATGGCAGAGAAAAACAAGCAATAGGGGAAACTACGAAAGGCAAGCGTCACAATACTTATTGTATATAAAGTGGAAATGGAAAAAAAGAATAAAGGTCTAACTCCAAAGTTCAGTGCTATAAAGTTCAGAGTTTTATACGTTTCCAGTAAACATTTGAGCCAAAATAGATTAAAATGTGTTTAGAGACAAAGCTCTGATTTGACTTTACCCAAGCTTTACAGTACAATCCACTTCCTCCATTAACTAAACGTGTGGTGAGTCCATCAATGCCAGGTTCATGAAAGGTTATTAGATATGTGGTAAATATACTCGGTTGGTAAGAACATAAAACCTTGAAAATACAACATCCTTCTCCACGGACTAGTTTAATTTGTATCCTTCAGCAAAATAGGAGTTTGTTTTCTAATGAACAACATAAAAAGTTGGTGTTACAGACCAGAAATGTCACACAAGACCAAAGATCTTAATGCTTTGCAACAAGCAGACAGCTGTATAACATAAGTTTTTAAAGAGACTATTACGGTGGATTTCAGAATCTGTATGGTTCACTCTTGAATAGCACTGAATTTCACTACATATTTTTGTATATATATCGACGACCCAAGCCCTGTTTGTTCCTAAATTAATTGCCAAAACCTGGCCTGAATCGATTAAGTGTGTTGGGACGCATGGACCTCCACTGCACATGCATACTATGCAACATGGATAATTGCAATCAGATGCAAAAAAGGGGCAAAACTCACTGAGCTGAAAAGCTTCGTAGCATTTTTTGTGCTGTAATACCAATTTTACAATATCTTTTGTCAACCGGACCTTGAAACGAGGCAGATAGAGGCTGCAAGTAATGCAAAATCCATGGAGCTGCAATTGGTTCTTTGTGAATTTGCCCCTGAGTGATCTCTTTAATTCGTGGTAATGGCTCAACGTGAGGAATTCATGGTCATTAACAAAGAATGCTGTTGAAATTCTCTTGCAGTCATGTTGAAGGTTTCTGTGAGTTTCCAGATAACCATTAACTTCACATGATCATACATTACCAATCTACCTGTTCTAACTATGTGCTGCAGACCAAATTAAATTGCGGAGCTATAAAGTAATAATAACAAAATAACAATAAATTATATATCCAAAAATATACCTTTTCAATCGCAATGCCACTTGAGAATACGGACATTCCTTGTTATACAGAGACAGAATAACAAAAAAGGGCAGGGGATGAAACTAACAACAGAAAGTGGAAGAGAAAAATCCTACCGAGACTCGGTTGACCGACAACACAACAAGACTGAGGAAATCATGAAGAAGCATGCTCAAACAGAAATATATATTGAAGGGAGCAACAGAGAGTAATAAAAAAGTCACACAGAGAGAAATGCATTGGGACCAACAGAGAAGACGACGTTAGGAGGGGAGAGACACATGGAATGAGATGTGAAAAAGGGGTGACGAGCAAAGAAAATACGTTGGTGTGAGTTTTGGCCGCCCTGCTAGACTTATAGAGAAATTGGTCATCAGATAATTCACCCTTTGGCTTAAGGCTCGAGCTCTGTGAAAGGTCGAAGCTTCTTTCAAACAACCTGTTAACGTTTCTCTCGTTATCTGTCTCTGTCTGTTCACACATTTACTTGCTTCTTGTCACAAAGGGTGTGCCTACAGCTCGTACTGAATGAGAGTGCGTGTGTGCGTGTGTGTGTGTGTGTGTGTGTGTGTGTGTGTGTGTGTGTGTGTGTGTGTGTGTGTGTGTGTGTGTGTGTGTGTGTGTGTGTGTGTGTGTGTGTGTGTGTGTGTGTGTGTGTGTGTGTGTGTGTGTGTGCATGTGTGTGTGTGTGTGTGTGTGTGTGTGTGTGTATGTGGGTGGGTGTGTGTGTGTTTCTTTCAACTCAGTGCCAACAGAGGCAGTGGCTCTTCCTCCTCCACAAGCCAGGACTGGTGTCACCCTGAAGTACAGAGCCCTTGTTGTGACAGAATATTCTGGTCTACACGGACAGACTAAACGCCACCTAGCCTCCCTTTATGGGTGTGAAAGTGTAAGTGTATGTGTGAATGTGTGCTTGTGTTTGTGTGTGCGTGAAACTGTCAGAAACACCAGATCTAAAGCACTTGTATTACTTCACTGGGGCTTCTTCTAAACCCTCAGTGCTGGAATAATAGAGTACACATTGTAGACATTCCTATAGCCAGTGACAGTTAGGGTGATAAGTGCCTAAGCTGTGAAAGGGCTTGTGTACATTTGGAGATGTATGGTCTTACACTCCATTGACTTTTACTGCTGTCACAGACAAAGAGGTTAGTGCCAGAACTTTGAAAAAGTCAAAAGCCTGAAAATCAGCTGAACAGATAGGAAGGTTTACTTCTGATCGACTGTTTTCTTTAGTCTTTAGGGGGGATGCGTAGGGTCGGACTTTGAAAACACCTGCGTTAGGGTGTTATGCATTTTCTTTGCAATATTCTTGAGTCAACATTTTCACAGAAGCAAGACAACTGAAAGAAACATCCCTGCAAAGGCAACAGCACCATGAATATCATCAACTTCAACCTGCTGTCACACTATTCCCATAAAAGATAACATACATCAATATTACCATCAGACAGTATTTATAACTTTTCCACTTACCTTCATGTGTCTTGAAGAGAGTAATGAATCCATAGAGAGGATTTAATATACACTTACCTAAGATAACCTTTTTTCTAAAGCTAAAGTATCATTGGTTGGGTTTCTGAACCAAGTCCATCCCATCAGTAGAGGCTACTTAAAGTTATACCCGCCTGCTCACTGCCCCACTGCCTCAATGGCTAGAGTGCCAGGTCATTGGTCAGCTGGTTGAAACATGTGACCTCGTGTGATGGAGGTCTGACGGGGACAGATGGGTGTTTGCAGTGATGTGTTAATGAGGTGTTGCTGGGTGGAAATTAATGGAAAGGTTGCTGCATGTGCTTTCCGGGAAATTAGAAAAGGGAAGATTGACAGAAGGAGCTTTACCTGTATTTGATCATTAAGTACATAGACTTTATAATGTGTTTGCTCAAGGTTCACAAGGATAACAAGCTGGCTGGCATTGATTTTGTTATGTGCTAACTGTATTATTAAAATAGCCCTATGGTCAATAACCAAATGTCGGCTAAATGAATGACTAATTTACAGGTTTGATTCATAGCATAGGAGGTCTAAATAATGGGAAAAGGAGGAAAGAAGGGTTTCTGTGAGAGTTGTGGTAAAAAAAACAGAGAGAGAAAATTAAAAGAAAGGAAGCGAAAGAATGAGACACAGTCATACAGGGTGTTGGATATTGAAATATAAAGGTGAGTTTTGCATGATGCTTCTTCTATTCAAAGCAGAATATTGGTCATTTCTTTAATCCTGAATCTCCACACATTTTCTCTGCTGTCCTTCAGTTCAAATCCATCATTCACTCTTACCAACTGTTCGTCTTGCTCTCACACATTGCACTTTGAAGTGTATGCTTTGGTATGAGTGTGTGTGTATGTATATGTGTCTTTAAACGTGAGTGTGTTTGTGCTTTCGGACATATTTGGGTTGTGCATACTTGAAAGTGCTTTAATACTACTGTGTGCATTACACTTCATCTTCATTTATGTAAACGTAAAAAGGTACATATAAGTGAGTGAAGAGCAGCCAGTTGTAATAGTGTGTGTGTTTGTGTGTGTGTCTGTATGCATGATGTCTTGCATGCCTAAAGCAAGACACTGCTGTGTTTGGTTGAACCTCACAGTACCAATAACATGGTTGCATCACGCACTGGTGTGTGTGGTTCAGAGAAGAGGGTAGGATGGAACGAAAACAAGATGGACAACATGAAAGAAGGAGGAATAAGGGAAACAGAAGCGAAGGAAATAGTCAATTGAATGTGCCGTGGATGGTCATACCAGTCACAAAACAGAGGCAGCCCTTGTTTATGCCATGTGCAGGTAACAACATGTTCTGCCCTCTAGTCCCATAGTCTGTTGGTTGCATACAAATGGAAAAGCATGAGTGCCTCTCCCTTATTATGTGCATCTCTCTCCTTCTCTCCTTTCCCTGCTGAGATTCTTCACATTGCTGTCTTAATTTTTCTTTTTGTCTCTCCCTCCATTTGTCTTATTCCTTTTTACTTTTCTTTTTTAAATGTCCCTCTTTTTCCCCTTTTTGGAGTTAAAAATACGTCTACCTTATCGCTACAATCTACTCAGCCACGATCAATCATCAGCCTTTTCTTGTTCAGCTTGTCCCTGTCATTGAAGGTTTCACTCTCCTTTACCAGGTTTTTTTCCTGGTAAAGTAGAGTACCACTTAACTTTCACATCCACGAGACAGGATCAGGGTAATCAATAACATACAGTATCATATTCTGTTTATTTAAAGTAACAATTCCTGTGTGCGCTTGAACTACACTTATTTTTCCATTTCTCTTGTGCCATCTCTGTAGAAAAACCATGGACATGTCATCTTTGACATCTCCCATTGGCTTTTGACAGGACTTTTTGGAGCCAGGCGTTTGTGTTTACCAAGCTGCCATGTTGTCAGCTGTTTAGAGCCAGAAACGACACATCTAAGCAACAGATCTCAATCCAAATGATCACTTACTGGTGACTGTCAAGCTACTTCCAAATTCAAGCGACTTGTATGTCAGGAGAATAGAAGCTGGGGACTAGCAGATAAACATCTTACAAATAAACCATGTTTTTTTCTTTTAATTTGCCTACCACGGACACATAAATATATGTAATTAGTTTAGAATTTCTCAAGAGATGTTGGTGTTCTTTTCAGCTGGCCGTCTGTTCAAATTATCTTCAAGGACACTCAGCCTCGGTGGTTACGGTTTGTTCCCTCCCTGCTTTCCCCCTCTGTTCTTACCCTCCAATCCATCTTTCCCTGCACGTTCATTTATCTCTCTAACTCTCTGTTTTTTTGTAGTAAAGCTTTGGCTAATTATTACATCGTGCTCGCACTGAAGTCGCCCTGTGAAGAAGCGTTGCTGATCGCCGCTGGGTCTAACGCGGCATGGGGGATGGGGAATTGAACAATAGGTCTTCAAAGCTAGTTAGCTTCACAGAGCTCCTGTCACAACTACACTCACGCTGCAACCTGTTTACTACCCAAGCCCCCCGCAATTACCAGCTCCCCAGCAGGGGCAAAGCTAGCGCCTGGAGAGAGTTAACACTAAGCAGGAAGAAGGAGGAAGAGGGGGGAGCCCCTTTAAGAGGCTGAGGCAGGGTAGCTGTATTTGTGACAAATCCTAGAGGGAGAAGCATGGTGCGAGCATGTATGTGTGTGTGTGTGTGTGTGTGTGTGTGTGTGTGTGTGTGTGTGTGTGTGTGTGTGTGTGTGTGTGTGTGTGGAGAGGGTGTTGTGCTGTATACAAAGCAGAGCAGAAGAAGAGAGCAAATGAAAGACAGGTAAAGGATGTTTAGTTTTATTGGGCCCCTGGACAATCAGCCTGTTTCTATGAGTCTATAAACCAACCATTAAAATGATTGAATCAATGAAGGAAAAGGACTGTCTATGTAATAAACTTCTGTAATGGATGGGTAAGGTTTTAAGGGGGCTGGGAATTAAATAAGCATGTGTAATTATTGATGTGTCTCTGTTATATAGTTGCATGTGCGTCAACCTGTCGCCAAGACCTGGCCCCTGACTCACAGGGACAGTGGGGCAGTGAAACAAGCAGCAGCACGGGGCCCCTACAACACACTGCTTCTCAATGTCTGTGTCTATGACAGCCAATCACAAATGACCCATCATATAGCCCCAGGCTGCTGGGAAAGGTCAAAGGATGTGTAACAAAGTTTGTTAAAGAAAGGTAATCCATTCATTATCAGCCAATTCATCATTCATATGATAATAATGGCAGGCACTGTCAAATCTAAGGATGTGACAGAGCTAAACAGCAAGAAGAATTCTTCATCCGAACAGCTAAAAATGTGTAAAATGTTGCTATTCTAGTACTTTTTAAATAGTAGGGACATGTTTTTGTTGAGAAACAGTGCGTTAGGGAGCCCGTACCACCTGGACTAACTGTTATAAAACTCTCTTTGTCCAACAGACTTCACTTTTTTCCAGGAGTATCTGATACAACTCCCCCCCCCCCCTCATTACACTCATTGGTGAAGAACACACACCTGCAATATCCATCAAATAAAACATTGAGATGTTCATTTTCAACGTGTTGCAGCATCTTATCAATATCCTTTCAAAAATAATGCACTTCTTTTTGATCTATCCTCTTTGCCCGTAATCCTTCTACCATGCTTTTCATCCTTTCCACCATAAGTCATCAGATACTCCTGGAAGCCATTCCCTACTGAAATCTCATCATCCATCCAATCTGTCTTTCATCTTTCCTCCTCCAATCTTTCCATCTCCCCCCATCTTGGTCTTACAGTGGGAATGGCTGTAGTGATAGTCAGCTGTGGTCCAAAAGTGGAAGGAGTTATTTTTATTTTTCTCATCTTTCTCCCTGCCCACTTACACTGCACATCTACGCGGATGGACTTGATGGCAGCCACCCCCACCCCGTTGTCGGCCTTGCAGTAGTAGCGACCCCCCTGCACCCTCTGGATGCCCTCAATGCGCAGCGTCTCGTTGTAGATTGATGTTTCTTGGAAC
This sequence comes from Trematomus bernacchii, assembly GCF_902827165.1. Taxonomy (NCBI): domain Eukaryota; kingdom Metazoa; phylum Chordata; class Actinopteri; order Perciformes; family Nototheniidae; genus Trematomus; species Trematomus bernacchii. The sequence goes on from NW_022987973.1 coordinate 2,770,589, forward strand.
TTGTCTGATGCACTGCCTGCAGTCTTTGTCCACCGCACCTGAAGAGAACAGGGAGAAGAGAACATTGTTCAATTGACGAAGATGCTGTCGGTGAAACCAGAACAGAATCAGTCAAAATGTGAGGGGAAATAGTTCAGACAGCAGCAGAGACAATGAGTCAGAAGGCAGGCTTTGACAATTGATTGCCCAAAAACTTAAAAGATACAGTAAGAAACAAAAATGCTGAAATCGACCACTCTTTACAAAGGCATATTCAACTTTATGCACCAATAAAACTAACATTTGAAAGTGACTTTCTGGTCCAGTTTCCTACAAAGGAAATGAGGGACACATAATGATTGAATAGACAACACTGATTGAAGATTAATTCATCTTCTTCAGCAAGGTAAGATGTTAACATAGACTGTGTTCCCTTGAACAAACAGCATTAGTAATTTAACAAATAGTCAAACACAACCAATGTTTGCATTCATGTAGTAAGAGTCATGACTATTGAGGATTTTCTTCTAACTGTGAATCACGCTACAAAATCCGCCCCATATTAGCAAAAATATAACCATATAAGCATTTGTGAGACAGATTGGAAAGTATTTATTTCTCTGGGCAAGTCTTGAATAACTATAATATGTCTGAGATACTGATAAAAAATTATAAATGAAGAGAGCGGGGACTTTTTTCTTGGTGATAAAATCTGTCTGCTCCACAGAGTGGGAGTTAATGACACTAAGCGCTGCACTCATGGTGTCCATGATGCTAAACTCAGACCATTTAGAGTTTTGACAAACTCTATATGGCTTTTCCACGCCTCAATTATCCCATCAAGCCGTGGGAATGCTGCACAGCCGACAGCTACATGATACTTCCACTTGATTAATCAAATGCACAAACACACACAGGCTCCAGAGATACATGAAAGCCTGAGCACTGGTTATGTTCCCTCTTATGTGTGTGTGCAACTGTGTGTGTGCACAGTCCATTAATCCCTATTAACCCTTCTGTCTGTTATCAACCTCGACGAGACTATCAACCATGTCCTGTTGAGGAGGTCAGAGAGGATAATGGGCAAAAGTCATTGATGTGTGTGTGCATGCAAATGTTTGTGCGGATAAGTGTTTTTCTTCCTGATTTAATGCACAGTTGTCTGCCTGTGTTCCTGGATATGTACATAGTATCGGCGTAGATCTTCAATTCTGGTGTGTGTAAGTGTGTGAGTGTGTTCTGGTTAGAAAGCAGGTTATATGGATTAGCAGATTATCAGGGCCTGTGTAAACACTCCCTGCCTGTTTATTCAGCTCTGTTTGTGGGAAGGATTTGGAGGAGGCAGACTGCCATTGATCACACCAGCCAAGGTGAGCAATGAACCGAACCCTGTCTCTCCATGGTTTAGTGACTCCAGTTTGCATGTGCGTGTGTGTGTGTGTGTGTGTGTGTGTGTGTGTGTGTGTGTGTGTGTGTGTGTGTTTATGTGTGTGTGTGTGTGTTTTGTGCAAGACAGAAAAGGAGAGATAGTGAACGTGAGCATGAAGTGTGCATTTGTCTTTTCATGCTTTTATCCTTTCTATTCAAGGATTAAAAGAGGAGAGGATAGGATCTTACAGTATAAATTATGGACGTTTTGCCTGCTTGTGTTTAGTGTTACGGCTGCTGTTACTGTCTGCCCGTTAACCTGTCTGAGATTGTTTGCAGCTGTGTGTAATATGTAAATGAGCTGTGTGGTTGCCCCAATGTCGTTGGCTGTCATCTCCTGGTCCTCCTCCGAAGACGCTGATTGGAGCACGCCGGGCCCGACGCTCTCCAATCCCCGTGCAATCCCAGAGCACACCTTCCGGAGATTACTACAAAGCCTGGGGACAATTATCACTCGGGAGGCTCTGCTGCGATCAGACGCCTCACACATTTTGCTCCTGTGTCGTGGACACTTCAATCTTGAGCTATAGACTGTGTTTGATTTGTAATCCGTGTTTAGTATTGTGTGTTTAGTGTGTTTATACGTGTGCTTAGAGTAGCGTATTGATTTAATGTGTTTAGAGTAGCGTGTGTTTAGTTTATGTTGTTAGCTGCGTTTTCCTGCAGCCTCCTTCCAATATGGCTAATTGGAAGAGATCTCAGGTGTCTTAATTAGGCTCATTTTCAAGAGTCCTCCTGTTACCTGTTTTTTGGCTTCTTTGTTTGGCTTAGGCTACTTTTGCTCCCTTTTTGTTGTACACCTTTGTGTTATTTCATTAAAACCCTATTATAATTACTTACCAAAACCATCTGGTGTGTGTTAACTTACTCATCCCTAGTGGGTTCGTAACATTAGTAAAGGAAGCATTTAAGAGTAATCCCTCGGATTATAGTTCAGGAATAGAAAGAATAGTTTCAAATATGGCAAGAGTATTGGATTTGGGCTTTGGACTTTAAATATAAAATCATAATGTGTCTCAGTGAAAAGCAGTTGTGTCCCTTTTTGTGTGTGTAAAAAAGGGTTGAGGATGAAATCAGGATGATGTGTGGCACTCAAAAGATTACAGAAAAGCAATGAAAGTGCAAGTACAATATGAGCTTACAGTAATACTGCTAAGAGTATTTTTATACAAAGAGATCCTACGGTAAAAGGCATGAGTAAGGTATGGATGGAAACAGAGAGACAAAGGGTGAGGAAGGAAAAACATAGACGGAGAAGAATAAAGTAGGTAAGAAGACTGAATGTGTAAACGAAAGTGAAAGAGGATTTTTTTCGAGTGAGTGTGAGAATGAGAGGAATGATGTATATATACAGTATCCCTGGCAGCTGTGAGAGGGTGAGAGAAATAGTGCCTCACACCCAGAGTTGCTACACCGGAGAGGCAGATGAAGCAAAATAGATGGAGGTGATATTGCAAATAAAGGGGACATTGTGTGTGATGCAGATGACTGGCGGCAGGAGAGGAGCCTATATCTGCCTGTGACACCAGGAGCTTAAAATCATCACCTGCGCTCTCTTTCTCTGACCTCGTTCGCTCTCCCTCCATACCTCATTCTTCTCTCTTCCTTCAATAGACATGTGATGCTGCTCTATTTTCTCACTCAGGTCCCGACGGATTGGTCTGGATATCTTTCCCAGTCCTTTTTCTCTCCCTCATCTCATCCCTGTCTTGGCACTTTTCTCTTCCCTGCCTTTATTTCTTTATAGAATACAGGAAAGCCTAACACTGACTTTCAATCAGATCTTGTGTCTGAATGCACATCCACATTTACACACGTAAAAAACACACACACATTCCCCCAGACTTTCTCCCTCACACATGCTGGGAAAAGAAGCTGCGTATGTTGAGTCAGAGCCTTTTGTAATGATACAAACTCTTACATTTGGTTTGAAGTGTAATGTGAAGGGAAGGTTTGGGATCCCCTGGGATCCAGCTCGACATGAAATGCAGCAGGTTTCATTCACTGTTTCTGTATTCAGCTGGGGGGCTCTTTGCTGTCTAAGACACAGAATGTTCAACAGGAGAACAGAAACGCTGCAGAGAACGGTCTTGTCAGTGTATCGTGATGAGGAAGCTGGGGACCACTTTGGCTTTGTGTGTGGTTTTATGGCAGGGTGGGGAGATAGCGCTAGTAGGCAATATTCAAATTGCTGGTATTGAAGAGTGCACTAATAATACTGACCACAGCTGAGTGGGCTAGTAAATGTTCCATTAGTGGTCACATGTTGTGTAATCTTGATTTGCAATCATTCCCTTTTACACAATGTGTATTCCCAACCAACGCAATGCAGTTTCTGCATCAATAAACTTGTTAACAGTATTAACGATTGAATCTATTAAACTCTCTTGCTGACATTGTTATGGAAATAGCTAAGTGAAGAGGTTTTGTTTGATACAAATAACGTCAAGAGTTTAGAGCTTAGTATCCCCCATTGCCTGGTATTGCATTCGTTTGAAATATATTTTGAGTTTTCAGCAGGTGATTTTCAATTGCCGTGTCTTCAAAGTGTAGAGAAGTCAATATTGTTGTGTACAACTCTCAATTTAAAGCTTAAACTACAGTCAGCAGCAGTCCTCCACATAAAGATGTTTTTGGTGAGTTGTTGTGAAATCCTGCTGTTTATATGTATCAGATACACAGGCTTTATTGGCAACCTGAAAAGCAAGTCAACATTGTCTCAGCAGTGCCTCATAGTATCTGCAGTGACAGTAAATCTGCTGTACTCCAGAATACAGATGGATATTTTAATGTAATACACTAAGGTGCCAGTTTAAATAGGTACACACACCTTTCTAAAGCCACTGCAATCTGACACAACCGCCCTGCAATAAAACCAAACTTTATAAAGCTTATTATATTCCGTTTTCATGAGACAGAGGACAAAATATAAGATACAGCTTTCAATGTTTGGCCTCCAAAATGATAGGGCTGAATCAACACCTGGCTGTCAACAAAAAGCAACATTATGAGCTTTGTAAACCTAGGGTTTATTGCAGACTTCTTCTATTGCATTGCATTGGATTCTAGCTGTGTGTATCAAATAAAAAGGAAACACATTCCCGTTTTAAATCTGTGTTTACTTGTAGGGGAAAAGAGGAGGACAGCTAACATATGCCTGATGAATATGGATCAGAAAGAGTGAGGGTAGGGAAGAGAAGAGAGGCAGTGAAAGGTGTGCACTTTTTTAGATGGTGAGGGAGGGGAAGGCTAATGTGTGTCAACCGTACAGACAGGTCAGTGGCCTCTAGCTTCCTGTGTAAACGCCTCTCCCTGCTGTGTGTGTGTGTGTGTGTGTGTGTGTGTGTGTGTGTGTGTGTGTGTGTGTGTGTGTGTGTGTGTGTGTGTGTGTGTGTGTGTGTGTGTGTGTGTGTGTGTGTGTGTGTGTGTGTGTGTGTGTGTGTGTGTGTGTGTGTGTGTGTGTGTGTGTGT